>NC_089595.1:36548676-36848676 GCF_019320115.1 Miscanthus floridulus
CCATCACCTTTAGCAGGGCCGACCAGTGGGTAGACATACCCTACATAGGGCGTTTCCCCCCTCGTCCCTCGACGCAACTATCCAGAAGGTGCTCTTTAGAAAGTCCTTGTTGACGGTGGCAGTGCTTTGAACCTACTCTTCGCTGGGGCCCTAAGGGAGTTGGGCCTCGCGATATCAGATCTCACACCCTTGGACTCCTCCTTCTAGGGTGTGGTACCTGGGAAGGGCATCCAGACCACTTGGAGAGATCACCCTACTAGTAAAGTCGGCACGGTAGGCAACTACCACGTCGAGCATATCAACTTCTACATCACCGACTTTGACACTGCCTACCACAACATACTTGGCCGGCTAGCTCTGGCCAAATTCATGGCTTGTATCACACTACGCATATCTGGTGTTGAAGATGCCTTCGCTTTGTAGGAGTCTTGGCTCTGTGGGACCAACCTCTTTGTTGCCTATGCCTGTGAGACAGAGAGGTCTCACTCTCGCCGAAGCCACTGACCTCTCCATCCAGATGGCTAGCATGGTCGCCAAGCCAAGACAGCACCCACCGATGACATGGAGATTCCAGAGCTAGAGCTTCCCCACACCTTCACCAAGTCCAAGGAAATCAAGGAGGTCAGCCTCAGCCTCGACGACGCCTCCAAGACCATGAAGATTGGGGCTCACCTTGACCCCAAATAGGAAAGCGCACTCATCTCCTTCCTACCTGCCAACACTAATGTGTTTGCTTGGAAACCTACAGACATGCTGGGGGTACCACGAGAGAAGATCGAGCACTTCTTGAATGTCTCGCCGACCACCAAACTAATCAAGTAGAAACTCTGCCGATTCACGCCAGACAAAAAGGAGGCTATTAGGGTAGAAATAAAATGGCTCTTAGCTGCCGGGTTTATAAAAGAAGTGTATCATCCAGATTGGTTAGCAAACCCTGTTCTCGTTCGAAAAAATAAAGAATGGAGAATGTGCATTGATTATACTGATCTTAATAAACACTGCCCTAAAGACCCCTTTGGCTTACCTCGGATAGATGAGGTTGTAGACTCTACCCGCCGGCTACGAACTACTCTCCATCCTTGACTGTTACTCTAGCTATCATCAGATCTCCCTCAAGGAAGAAGACCAGATCAAGATGTCATTCATTATGCCTTTCAATGCATACTGCTACAAAACTGTCCTTTGGACTTAAGAACACCGGGGCTTCCTATTAAAGGGCCATCTAGATGTGCCTCGACCAATAGATCAGCCACAACATCGAAGCCTACATCGATGATGTGGTTGTCAAGACCAAGACAGCCGACAACCTTATCATTGACCTTGAAGAAACCTTCACCAACCTAAACAAGTACCGATGGAAGCTAAACCGCAAAGTGCATCTTTGGAGTTCCATCCGGTATACTGTTGGGCTACATCATCAGTGCTTGAGGCATCGAGCCTAATCCTGACAAAGTCTCCACCATCACCAATATGAAACGGCCAATATGCATCAAGGATATATACAGAAGCTTACAGGTTGCATAGCTGCTTTAAGGCGCTTCATTTCATGCCTCAGCGAAAAAGGGCTACCTTTCTTCAAGCTCCTCAAGGCCTACGAGCGCTTTTCCTAGTCGGAGGAGGCAGACTCAGCTTTCGAGTAGCTCAAGTTGTTCTTAACAAAGCCACCGATCATGACAGTGCCAAGGCCAGATGAAACTCTACTAATATACATCACCGCCACTTCTTGTGTCATGAGCACAACTATTGTCGTCGAACACAAAGAGGCCGGGCATTCTTGTAAAGTACAATGTCCAGTTTACTTCATCAGTGAGATACTTAATGAGCCCAAAACTCGTTACCCACAGGTACAAAAGTTGTTATACGCCATTCTTATTACGTCGCGCAAACTCCAACACTACATCAAATACTACAAGATCGCTGTGGTCACTGAGTTCCCTCTGGGGGACATTCTCCGCAACAAAGAAGCCAATGGCCACATCATTAAATGGGCTGTTGAGCTTGACACCTATTCCATCGAATTCAGAAGTAGACCTACCATTAAGTCACAAGTGCTCACTGACTTCATCATTGAATGGATCGAGATCCAGGAGCCCATCGACGCTACTTGCCCCGAACACTAGGTGATGTACTTCGATGGCGCCCTTAACATCAACGGTGCTGGTGTGGGCATTCTGTTCATTACGCCGATCAAGGATAAGCTACGTTATGTTCTCTGGATGCACGTCTTGGCCTCCAATAACGCCATGGAATACGAAGCGTGTCTCCATGGTCTTCGTATAGCTGTCGAGCTCGGCGTCAAACGCCTCATGGTGTACGAGGACTCTGCGCTGGTTATCAACCAGCCCAACAAGGACTGGTCTTGTTCCAGCAATAAGATGGGTGCTTACTACATTGAAATCAGAAAGCTTGAAGGAAAATTCTATGGCATTGAGTATCGCCACATGGTACGTGACCAAAATCAACTCGCCGACCACTTATCAAAGTTGGGTTCTTCTCACGCCGTGATCCTACCATGGGTCTTCATTCAAGATCTCCTAGCACCATCCATCAAAGAACATAAGGAAGTCAAAGAGGTTCCCCCTGCCGAGCAGTTGGTACTTGCGGTACCTTCACCGGTCGCCGATTGGAGGGAGCAATTCATCAAGTACCTCACCAGCGCTGAGGTACCCATAGACAAGACTAAAACTAAATGCCTAGTTCGTCGAAGCAAGCTTTACATGTTGGTGGATAGCAGCTTGATGAGAAAAAGTGCCAAGGAAGGGATACTGCAGAAATGCATCACCCAAGAGGAGGGAGTGAAGCTACTTCTTGAAATTCACTCTGGTTCCTGCGGCAACCATGTGGCCTCGAGAACACTGGTCAGTAAGGCTTTCTGAGCTAGTTTTTATTGGCCCACAGCCATCACTGATGCAGAAGACCTCGTTCGACATTGTGAAGGATGCCAATTCTTCGCTAAGCAAATACACGTGCCAGCGCAAGAGCTGCAAACCATCCTAGCTTCCTGGCCCTTTGCATGCTGGGGACTAGACATGATTGGGCTTTTCAAGCCAGCTCTAGGTGGTTTCTAGTACATATATGTTGCCATTGACAAGTTCTCCTAGTGGATTTAATATAAACCACTCATCTCGGCTACTGCAAAGAAGGCAATTGAGCTCTTTGAAGATATCATCCATAGATTTGGTCTACCAAACAGCATCATCACCGATCTCAGAACTATGTTTACTAGCCATCACTTCTAGGACTTCTATGAAGACCATTGTATCTTCATCAAATATGTTTCTGTTGCCCATCCAAGAGCCAAGCTTAGGTCGAACGGGCGAACGGTATGATCCTTGATGCCCTAAAAAGCGACTATATCAGAAAGAAGAAAAGCACTCAGGTAGATGGCTCAAGGAGCTTCTAGCTGTAGTCTAGGGACTGCATACTCAAGCTAGTCGCAGCACCGGCGTGACTCCATACTTTTTGGTCTATGGCTTAGATGTTACTTTCTGAGCACCTAGAGTGGAAAACTATGATGAAGAACAGGCTGAGGTTGTTTAGTCTGAGGACGTCAATAGGGCCGAGGAAGAACGCCTAATCACCTGCATCCGTACAGCTAAATATCTAGAAGGCTTGCGAAGGTACTACAACCGAAACGTCAAAGGTCGTTCATTTGTTGTCGGCGATCTCGTTCTCTATAGAAAACAAAAAACTAAAGGGTTGCACAAGCTCTCTTCCCCTGGGAAGGGCCTTATGTCGTCAAAGAGGTTACTCGACTAGGTTCTTATCGCCTAAGTGACTTAGAAGGAGTCGATGTTCCGAACTCATGGCACATCAAACACCTTATACGTTTCTATCCTTGAAACACTCCAGATATGTACTCTGCAATTTTATATTTAGTAAAGTTTTTGGTCTCCATAACTTGTCTCTGTTTTGTCTCTATTGTGGTTTAACATCCACTTGTGGTCGCCGAGCTATATGCTACTTCATGACGAACTCCAATACGTAGTCGCCGTAACTGCGCTGACCACGTTTCTCCAAATCGCCGAACACGATTTCTCCAAATCGTCGAATATGTTTTCTCCAAATCGCCGAACACGATTTCTCCAAATCACCGAATATTGTTTCTCTAAATCGCCGAACACGATTTCTCCAAATCGCCGAACATGTTTTCTCCAAATCGCCGAACACGTTTTTTCCAAATCGCCGAACATGTTTTCTCCAAATCGTCGAACACGATTTCTCCAAATCACCGAGCATGTTTTCTCCAAATCGCCAAACATGTTTTGATCAGAGAGCAACATCCATTCTTTTCTGTTTCGATCTCTCCCTACACATGCTATGGGCTCCGCGCTCTGCGTTATGGGTGGTCGGTTGCGGTCCTCTAGTCACACTTGTTTTTCCTACATGTCTATGGGCTCCGTGCTCGATGTTATGGACTATGGGTCAGCCAAGGCTAAGAGTTCAACATAGAATACATTGCTCGGACGCTGCTTATGTTGCCTTTATCTCCAAGTTCGTATAACAACTGCCGAGCAGCACACGTTCTGCGCTGTTTTTTATGGAAAAGACCCAGTCACCGATTTTCCCTACATGTGCCACGGGCTCTGCGCTCTGCGTCATGGGTGGTCGGCTGCGAGTCCTAGGTCACGTCTATTACTCCTACACGTGCACAGGCTCCGCGCACGACGTTATGGACTATGGGCTAGCCAAGGCCATAGGGATCCGTAGCAGACCAAATGTTCAGATGTTATTTGAACTATGCATAATCGCGTTAGGTTTGAAACTACAAAGACTATTTCACCAAACTATAAGCAAACTACATATATTACATATACATGCACCTTATAGCATTTATTCGACGAATAATTGTTTCTTGCACTTTTGCGTGTTCTAATTACATCGTCAGGCCTTTATAGATGATAATCTATGAGCTGATTTCTGAGCTTCGCCGTTACCATCCATTTCACCAAACAGGTCTATATCATTGGCCAGCATCTTCGCTGCATCCTCCACTTCATCCTCCAGCTGCTGTGTCGCCGTGTCATCTAGCCCTTCGGCGAACCCACCCCCTATCCACTGAAGGTCGTGGTAGGGTAATGGGACCGAACAACTACAAGGACATGGGTAGTGACGGTCGTAATGGCATCACGGTTGAAGGTCTTGAAGTTCTCCCATGCTGCCTTGCACCTCTGGATTATGGTGTCGGGACATTGATGCCGATCGTCGTGCTGAGCGGCCGGTTCTAGATCGATGCAGTCAAGCACCGGCTTAATTGCGACGATTACAGTGTCGAAATTCTCCTTTTGGACCTTGGCCTCCTGCACTAGCACATCGAACTATGCTTTAGCTTTATGACGATAGCCTGCGAGAGTTACAATGATCCATTATACAAGGAAGCTACTCCAACAATAATTCTGACTAGGAGGAATTCACCTTTTAGCTCCTCAGCAAGTTTGTCCACCCGCTCTACTTCCTTTGCTTTCTCCTGGCGAAGTTGATCGATGGCCTGGTGCATCTGGCCGAGCTCAGCATCTTGCTCTACAAGCACACAAGTTGTTAACAAAAATGTGGCTGTTCAGCAATACCAAAGTACATTCATTGATGTACCATACTTGCTTTTTGTTTGGAAACACTGTTGAGCTATTTGCTTTTCCTCTCTAGCTGCTCGGAAGCACTTTTTAGTTGGTCGGAGACAGCGGCTAGCTTTTCAGTAAGGACTCCCTTCTGGTATTCTAGGCCCTGCGCGTTCGACTCCGCAAGGTCTCGTTCATGTTGGGCCCTCTAGATATTCTTCTCCGAGAGGTTCCTAGCCTCTTTGAGTTTTTCGTTCTCCATAGCAAGGGGCTTCATTCGCTTTATTAGCTGGCAGCGCTGCTCAACAACTCAAGATATTTCCTGCAAAATGCATGATGACATTATCGTTAACCAATTCCAATAAACAACCAAGACCTTTCCAAATGAAGTATTCACCTTGATCTGTTTCATCACACTAGTAAGGGAAGTCTCCAGTCTCCTAAACTCCTTGGTGGTGTCCTCCTCTTCGATAATAACTATTTCATCGCCACGCTTTCAGAGGATCCGGACTGCTTGGGGTTGAGGTTTGTCACGCACGATCTCCTCCACCTCGTCCTCCTCCATTGCAGTCGGGGGGACCACCTTGGGGCTCGGTGGTCGGATAGCAGGTCCAACCACGCCCTCTGAAGTATCAGGGACTACTATTGGCTCCTTCGGCGCTGAAAGCTTTTCTGCTACTGATTCCACCTTTGCTGAAGGCACTGGCACTGACTCATTCACCATAGTAGGCAGTCACTTGTGGCTATCAAGCCCACCAGGGGCAGTAATTGGCTCCCCCGTGTGCTCCCGAACACTCAGGGACTCCTGGCTGCTCAGTCTGAGTGGGCGGGGCTGGATCAGTTCTTGGCTTTGCACTATACCAAATCAGTTATTCAGTCACAACAAAAGTAAGGGAAATACAACAAAGTAACATCAGCACAAGGACACTTATGGTTTGGTCTGACAGTTCAATTTCTTGAACCGACAGTGCCGGCCTGAGCCTCCGGGCACAGCCGCAGGGTCGACTTCTATGCTAGGCGGGGGAATTCTCGGCTCTTCCTCGGTCGGCCTTGGTTTCACCTGCTGCTTCGAGGCTGCTGCCATTTGTTGCTCAGGGATCTCCATTGCCCACCCCGCGGGGATTTTCGATGTCTGCTGTGTAGCAATTCCGTCCACTCATTGCTCGGGGACTCTCCTTGTCGGAGCTTCATGGACTTCTTTGCCTACCCCGGTTTGTTGCTCCATGCGTGGGTTGTGTGGAGACCCTTTCGTGCTCGGGGGAGGGTTCGTGAGAATCTCATCGTCGTCAGACCAATCGAACACCGTGGTTCATCATGTTCGATTGGTCTAGTCATCATCCAGAGAGATCTTGCTTGGTTTGCGGGGAGCAGTCGCTGCTGTTTTCCTCTTCTTCTGGGCCGGCTCATCTTCCACCAGCCTCTTCCCTCGGGTTTTTACCGACACTGGAGGAGGACTCTCCGTTCGACCAGTATCCATTCCTCTAGATTCCGAGGAGACACCAATGGAGCTTTCTTCAATTTGAACAGGTCATCGTGCATCCACTGATGGCGGCCAATCGTTTCTCAGCACGCCCGAGAAATACACCGCCCTGTCCTGTGAATTGATCTTCACATGAGTAGGATTAGTTTATTGCTCGGTAGTATAAATAAACTTCTCGGAAACATATAGTCAGGACATTCACCTGAGGAGGTAGATTCTTGCAATTGAAGGGATTTGTGTACCCTGATAGCCTAAAGGAGGATAGCAGAGCGAATAGCTTGGCAGTTCGCTTTTCGACATCGCTCCTGGATAGTATTTCTGGCCTCTCTCGAGTATCATCGGTCTCCCCTTTGAATTCAAAGCCTGGGTGCGTCCTCTCTTTACAGGGTTGTATGCGGCGCACTATGAAACTCACCGCTACCAATCGGCCATTAGTCTTCATGCCCTTTATCAAGTCGAAGAGTTCATTCACTTGCTCCATGTCGTCCTTGATCGGCAGCTCCGATCAACTCCTCTGGCTTTCTAGGATGTGGTTGGCGTTACAACGAATCGCTAGGTGGCTTTGGTTTCATCTAAAACCATCTGGTGTTCCACCCCTTCAGCGACATGTTTAGTGGTATGGTCAGATATTCACTCACCATCCCATCCCAAAGCTGGAGATACACCCCGCCGACCACCTTAGAACCAGCGCCACCTCTCTTCTTCAGCCAGAATAGGTGACATAATAGATTGAAGTGGGGTAGGATTATGAGGTATGCCTCACAAAAGTGGATGAAGATTGAGATGTGCAAAATGGTATTGGGGTGGAGATTGCACAGAGTAACCCCCTAGAGCTCCAACAAATCCCACAGAAATTGGTGAATAGGAAACCCTAACCTACGCCAGAAATAGTCTTCGAATACCACTGCTTCATCAGTGTGAGGCATGGGAAAGGACTCACCGAGAGCTGGCCGCCATCCGGCGATCGCACGGTCGGGGAGATCGCCGACTTCCACCAATCGGTTCAGCTCAGCTTCTCCTATTTGTGACGGCACCCACTCCTCATCATGTTGGGCCATGGCGTCCGCCTTCTTGTGACTCATCTTCTTCGGTTTCGTAGCTCCTCTCTTTGGCGCCATCTCTCAGATCTGGTTAGGTTTTGGCAGTGGAGGCAAATGTGGTTGCGGATTCAGTGGTGCGAGAGATGAGGAGGAAGATGAAGTGGAAAAGGTGGGAACAGGGTCTGCGGCGGCACTATTATATAGGATTTTCCCCACTGTTCCTCATTCAAGGGTTTTTTGGGAACCGTTCCCACGATCTACGATGCTCCAATTTCTTCGATGTGGCAAATGGGCCGTTACCTAGGCTTCTGCACAACCGTAGCCCATGGCGCTCATTTATCACTGCCTTCAGTTGCTCCTCACTGAAATATCGCTGACTTCTCCACCATTTATTGAGGCTAAGTAACTGACACTGTACAGCCGTTACTCCAGTTTTTTCTCCATGATTTGATTCCTCTGATAACTCCGCCTGTAACATGGGGACTGGCAGCCTGCTCCATTGGTCTTTGATTGTTTTTCTGTTTCTGACCCTAGCACCATGTGATTGTGTCACCTACTGTTAGGCTCGGGGACTAAGTGGGCACACTTCACATTATGGTGAATGTGCTTTGTTTCTTTTTGGGCCACGCCCGGGGACTGGCTGCCTGCTCGGCTGGTTTTCTACTATTCTTCAAGTTTCTGACCCTGGCACCACATGACTACATCATCTACTGTCAGGCTCGAGGACTAAGTGGGCACACTTCACCTCGCGGTGAGTGTGCGGGGTTTTTTCTTGAAGACTACATGCCTATAGAGGAAGTTGACTCCTACAACTTTGTTCCGACTCTAAGTGGGCACACTTGGTCCACTGCGAAGAAATTTTTGATTCTAAACTTGAACTCCTTACACCCTTATGGCAAGCCGAACTTGGGTCACTCTGCTCGGCGATGGTTCACGGTGCTCGGCGATAGGTCACGCTGCTCGGCGACAGGTTATGCTACTCAGCAACGGTTCACACTGTTTGGCGATGGTTCACGCAGCTCGGTAGTTCAGCATGGTGGTTGGACCATGAGCTTGACTGCTCGATGTTATTCGCACCTGCTCGGACAAGCTCAAGACGACATTGCATAATGGGTACAAGGCGCTCGGGGACTAGCTGTGGGGTGTATGACCCCAGATACCCATGGCAGACCACATGGGCTATGCCCCTAGGGGTGGCCCAGCCCACAAGAAGAAGCCTTGCGGGGTACGACTCTGCTCGGCGCCTTCCACAAGATATCGGGAAGATATCCTAAAGATACTATGAGATCTATTAGGATATGTATGATCCCAAGATTCCTATAATCAGTTATTACTTTCTGGTTATCTCTCAGATCTTACTGACTTGTAACCCTGCGTCCTGGACTATATAAGGCAGGCAGGGACCCCCTCTAAAATCATGGCATATCATATGATAGCTAATACAAACCAACAGACCATAGGAGTTGGGTATTACGTCATACTGATGGCCTGAACCTGTCTAACTCATGTGTCTCTGTTGCCTTCTTGTTCTTGATCTCGCGCTCTTCTGCCGATCAATCTATCTTCGTGGGATACCCCTCGGAGGACTGCCGACGATATTTCGTCGACAGTTGATATCCTCCAATACCATAGAAGGTATAAAAATAATGGTGACTTTGGCAATTAATTATCCCCTAAATGCCAAATACAAGACTGGATTTATTATTTAGTGGTACAATCAAAATCCCGAAGAGTTGTAGAACATATAATTTGAAAATCCACTAAGGAAGAATTATAATTATTCAAATTTAAGTTTGATACACTATCTAGAAGATATTGAATATTAACTTATTTACCGCCATAATCCTCTGAAAGGATTTATTACCCTGAAGGATAAAATTTATTTGTTTTGCACAACTAATAAGTGGTCATTATGTATGAAGCATATTGCTCTTGTTTGTACCCATATTATAATTCATAGAAGAATTTGAGCCAATTTTTGAAAGATATATTATTGTGGTACTGCATACCGTTATTAAGCACACATTTATGAAAAGTGTAGTTTGAACAATCAAGTTCAAAGAATGGCTTTACGAGGGGGAGCAATTTGATTGAATCTACCTTGAAGGTAATTAAAACCACTAAAATTACAAATATCAAATAGATCATATTTGCTAAAACACTAAAGTTCATGCATAGATCATGAAGATTGATATCTATAATTGAAGAATAGAATATATCAAAGAATACATGACCAAGAATGTTAAATGTTGTACTCTTTTCCCTATATGAGTTTTTACTTCAAGGTTTCTCACACAAGGTTTTTAATGAGGCATGTGCATATCACGGTAATCATCCAAGTGGGAGTGTTGTAAAACATACGGTCTAAAACGTCTTAAATGGCTAGAGGGGGGCGGGGGTGAATAGCCTAATAAAATTTTCTACAACAACACTTAAGACAAGGTGGTTAGATAACTAAATGGTGCAATGCAAGTTTTGCACTAGCACTACAAGAAAGATGCAAGCCACCTATCCACAAGTCTCATGAGCTAAACTTTACTTAGGCACTCAAGAGCTAAGAGTAATCAACAACTACTAGAGAACTAACTCACCCTCACTCACTGCGCTCACACTGGACACGTTCAATGCACTGACCGAACTCACAACGCACAACATCTAGTCGTTACTCAGAGAGGTTCAAAACACAATTTCATCGACTGAATGCGTCCAGCCATCCTGACCAAACTCTCTCAGCGTCCGGTCCTCTCTCTGCTTCAACTCCGAGCGCCACGTAGTTTGCACCGGACTCACTAGAGTCGCGTCCGGTCGCATTTCGTCACCAGCGTCTGATGCAACTCAGAGAGCATCTAGAGTGCTCTTGCAGCCACCGAACGCATCCGATCACACGTGACTGGACTCACCCTGGGTCCGTGTACCTAGGGTTTAGCACCGAACACATTTGGTCCCACGAGGACCAGCGTTCGGTCAGTCTCAGTACACTGAAAACCAGTTAGGGTTAAGCACCGGACGCGTTCGGTCCCATGGGGGCTAGCGTCTGGTCACAATCAGTGAACCCTGTTTCATCTCCGAACGCTTCACCCTTGCTCCCAAGTGCTAAACACAATGTGTATCACCTTTGTGCATGTGTGTTAGCATATTTTCAAACCAATTTCAAGGGTGTTAGCACTCACTAGAATCTAAATGCATATGCAATGAGTTAGAACATCTAGTGGCACTTTGATAACCGCATTTCACAAATGAATTTCTCCCCTCTTCATAGTATGGCTATCAATCCTAAATACACTCACACCCTCTATGGTGTCTTGAGTGCCAAAAACAAAATGGCCCTATCAAGTATACCTTTGTCTTGAGCCCATTTTGTTTTTCTCTTTCTTCTTTCCAAGTTGGAGCACTTGATCATCATAGCCGACCACTCCACTTGGCTTTGGACCTAACCACTCTTAGCTACATACACTTAGCAATTAGGTTAGTCCAAATAGGTTTCATCAATTATCCAAAACCAAACTAGGGCTTTCAATCTCCCCCTTTTTGGTAATTGATGGCAACCTTTACAAAGATATGAAATATAATCAATTTGAACTTGAAATTATATTCATGAATTGTATTTGGACAAGTTACACAAATTCGGTTTAGTAGTTATTAGCTCCCCTTACATATGTGCTAGATGAGTTTGGTACAAAGCATTGCTCATATGTATAGATAAGAGTTGTGGGAGAGTGAACAACTACCAAATGATGCTAAGGTGTAAAGAATGGACCTTTGAAGCGTGAAACCAATCGGAGTTGCGATTACACCATCCTTAGCACCATGAGTAGCTAGACACCACTTGAAAATACAAAGAACTAGATACCACATGAGATCAACATTATATGATAAGCTCTAGTACTTCTCGAAAACATATCACTTTGTGGCATATCTAGCTATTACCTATGCATGCTAGTATTTCAATCACCAGACAAGTTCTATTTCTAGCATACACTACACAAGCATGTATATTGAATTTAAAAACTTGTGCAATGCAATCAATCATATGAATATGCTCATATAAATGCAACAAATAAGTTCATGAGCTTGCTCCCCCTACTAGTGTGCTTAGAATTCAAAATTTTCATTGATCCTCCCCTTTGTCATATGTCTCCCCCTATCTTTGTGACTAACTTCTCTCCATAAAGCATTTTATATCTTTGTACCAATTTCTCCCCCTTTGCCATCTATTATCACAAAAGGTACACCAATTTTAGGTAGCAAAGTTTTAGTCAATCAATAGCTAGAGGGATGTAAATACCGCTTGTAAAGTTCTTGGGATTGGATCATTAGTTCAATTGGTTTAAACTAGACAACATGTATAAGATATTTAACTCATTTTAAACCAATGACAAGCTTCTTCACACATCTTGCAATGGTTATCTTGCCAATGTTGAATTAAACACTTGATACACATTAGCTAGATCAAACACTAGGTTCACAAGCCCATAAACAATCTATATGCTACCACTAGATCATAGTAAACATAGAAGCAATAGTGGCACCATATAAACATTAAAATCACATATTTTTTAGTGAATGAGCCTAAGGAGTGCAAGGTATGACTAGATGCACTAAACAAGTCCTTAGACAAGTATGAATGCCATGTCAAACAGCTTGTATTGTGGGGGTGCATTCATCTAGAGGAGGAGTGAACTCAACTCATATTGGAGAAGTCAAGTATGTTCAATTCATTCCTTATCTTGCAAAACCTCTTCTCATCCAATGGTTTGGTGAATATATCGGCAAGTTGATCATCAATGCCCACACTCTCAATTGTAATGTCGCCTTTCATTTGGTGATCTCTAATGAAATGATGGTGAATATCAATATGCTTTGTTCTTGACTATTAAAATGGATTGTTGGTGAGCTTGATTGCACTTTCATTGTCACATAGCAATGGCACTTGTTTGAATTTGATTCCAAAATCATCCAAAGTTGCTTTCATCCAATGTAATTGAGCACAACAACTACCGATGGATATGTATTCAGCCTTGGCGGTAGATAGTGCTACACTATTTTGTTTCTTTGATGACCATGGGACCAATGATCTTCAAAGCAATTGACATGTGCCCAAAGTGCTTTTCCAATCAACCTTGCATCCCGCATAATCAGATTCTGAATATCCAATCAACTCAAAGTTTGACCCCTTGGGATACCATAGTCCAACATATTGTGTATGCTTCAAGTACCTCAATATTCTCTTTGTTGCCTTCAAATGACTTTCTCTTGGTGAGGCTTGAAATCTTGCACACATGCATACACTAAACATGACATCCGGCCTAGGAGCGGTCACATAGAGTAAGCTTCCAATCATTGACCGATATAACTTTTGATACACCATATTACCATTTGAGTCCAAGTCCAAGTGACCATTGGTTCCCATAGGTGTATGAATTGCCTTGGCTTCTTCCAATCCAAATTTCTTAACCATGTCCTTGATGTACTTTCCTTGACTCACAAATGTACCATTCTTCATTTGTTTGATTTGAAGTCCAAGGAAGGAACTTAGCTCTCCAATCATAGACATTTCAAACTTATTATCCATCATACTTCCAAATTCCTCACAAAAATCTTGGTTGGTTGATCCAAAGATAATGTCATCCACATATATTTGCAACACAAACAAGTCTTTGCCAATCTTCTTGGTGAAGAAAGTAGTATCAACCTTTCCCATCTTAAATCCCTTTGAGAGTAGGAAATCCCTCTATCTCTCATACCATGCTCTAGGTGCTTGTTTCAAACCATACAATGCCTTCCTAAGCTTGTACACATAGTTGGGTTTCTTGTCATCTTCAAATATGGGTGGTTGCTCAACAAATACTAACTCATTGATGTAACCATTGAGAAAAGCACTCTTCACATCCATTTGATAGAGCTTTATGTTGTGAGCACAAGCATATGCCAATAAGATTCTAATTGCTTCCAATCTTGTAACCGGTGCATATGATTCTCCAAAGTCAAGACCTTCCACTTGTGTGTATCCTTGTGCAACCAATCTTGCTTTGTTTCTCACAACTATTCCATCTTGATCTTGTTTTTTGCGAAAGACCCATCTAGTGCCAATCACATTGTAGTTTTTTGGTCTCTCAACTAGTTCCCAAACTTGATTTCTTGTGAAGTTATTCAATTCTCCATACATTGCATTCACCCAATCAACATCTTGTAATGCTTCTTCTATCTTGGTAGGCTCAATGGATGATATAAATGAGTAATGCTCACAAAATGAAGCCAATCTTGATCTTGTTTGTACACCACTTCTAATGTCACCAACTATTTGATCTATAGGATGATCTCTTGCAATACTAGTTGGTTGAAGCACTTATACTTGATTGTTTGAGCTTGATTGATCATTTGATTGATTCACTTGAGATGATGTACTAGCCACTTGTTGATCTTGCATTGGAGATGATGAACTAGCTTGATTTGCACATGTAATGGAGTGAACACTTGATAGTCATCATCTTGCTCATCTATCACTTCTCTAGGCCTTATGCCACCAATATCCATATTCTTCATTGCATTTGCCAATGGTAGACCTCTCACATCATCATGATTCTCATTCTCATCTTGAGATCCATTGGTTTCATCAAACTCAACATCATGAACTTCCTCAACTATCTTGGTTGAATTATTCTGCACTGTGTATGCTTTGCTTGTAGTTGAATAACCAAGTAAGAACCCTTCATCACATTTCTTTTCAAATTTGCTCAATCTTGTGCCTTTCTTCAAGATATAACACTTGCAACCAAACACTCTAATATATGCAATGTTGGGCTTTCTATCATTCAATAACTCATAGGGTGTCTTTTCAAGCAATCTATGACAATATAAGTGGTTGCTACAATAGCACGCCATGTTGATACCTTCAGCCCAAAAAGAATCACTCACATTGTATTCACTATGGATTGATCTTGCCATATCAATAAGTGTTGTATTCTTCCTCTCAACAAGACCATTGGATTGTGGAGTATACTTGGGAGAGAATTGATGTTTGATTCCAAATTCATCACAAAGCTCATCAACTCTAGTATTCTTGAATTCACTACCATTGTCACTTCTAACTTTCTTGATAGTTGTTTCAAATTCATTGTGGCATTTCTTGATAAAAGTTTTGAATATATCAAATGTTTCAATTTATCACCAAGAAAGATTACCCATGTGTATCTAGTGAAATCATCAACTATCACAAATCCATACTTATTTCCACCAACGCTAGTATATGTGGTTGGTCCAAACAAGTCCATATGCAATAGCTCAAATGCTCTACTAGTACTCATCATGCTTTTGCTAGAATGTGTGTTTCCAACTTGTTTGCCGGCTTGACAAGAGCTACATAGTTTGTCCTTTTCAAATACTATATCTTTCAAGCCTCTAACTAGATCATGCTTAACCAATTTAGTCAATTGTCTCATTCCAACATGACCAAGCCTTCTATGCCATAACCAACCCCTGCTAGACTTAGTGAGCAAGCAAGTTGACAATTTGGTTTCACTAGCATTGAAATCAACCAAGTAGAGGTTCTCATATCTAAATCCTTTGAATATCAAATTAGAACCATCTACAATTATGATATCTACATCATCAACTCCAAATTTGCATTTGAAACCAAGATCACAAATTGGGCTACCGACAAGAGATTGAAGTTCAAGCTTTCAACTAGTAGTGCATTGGATATGCTCAAGTCATTGGATACTACAATCTTACCAAGCCCTTTGACCTTGCCTTTTCCATTATCACCAAATGTAATACTATCAATACCATTGTTATCATTTGACTTGATTGAATTGAAAATTCTTGAATCACCAATCATGTGTTGAGTGCACCCACTCTCATGCACCCAATGCCTTCCTCCGGCTTTGTAATTGACCTACAAGAAAAGATCAATTCTTTTTAGGTACCCAAACTTGCTTGGATCCTCCAAGGTTAGTTACTAAGTTTTTGGGCACCCAAATTACCTTCTTCTTTGGGCCAACAATGGGAGCACCAATGAACTTAGCTTTTACACCATTAGTACCCTTGGTAAGCATGTAGCAAGAATCAAAACAAATAGAGGATACATTAGTAATGTTCTTCTTGTTCTTGCAAGTTTGCTCTACATGCCCAACTTGCTTGCACCTAGTGCAAAACCGACCATTGCCCTTCACAAAACTAGATTTGTGAGTTGCAAAGGCTGGCTTGCCATTCTTGGGGGTATAGCCCAATCCCTCTTTGTTGAGAGAAAACCTTTGGCTATCCATGTACTTTAGCAAGTGGGCCTCACCTCCATAGGCTTTACCTAAGGCATGAGTGAGCTCATTTACCTCCTTGAGGATTTCATTCTCAACCATTAGTGAGGAATCACATGTGAAACCATCACTAGTAGATGAGGTAGAAGTGGATGTGCTACAAGAAGGGTTAGTGGGAGCAACAATGATAGGGACATAAAAAGATTCATCAAATAAATCACAAGTTACTCCTATGTTGCATGTTTGAACAATCTCCTTCTTACTTTGGTCAAGGAGAGAGGAGTGAGCTTTTTCAAGCTTAGAGTGAGCCTTCTCAAGCTTTTCATGGGCTTCCATTAGCCTCTCATGAGATGCATTGAGCTCATCAAAGGATTGCTCAAGAGCTTGATGCTTCTTGCGCAATTCTTTGTGCTCCTTCCTCTTCTTCTCCATGTAAGAGTGAGCTTGTTCCAACATGTCCATGAGTTCCTCCTTAGAGTACTCATCATTACTCTCACTATCACTACTTTCATCATCGGATTGTACCTTTGAGACCATGGCCTTGAAGCATGATGGAGAGTCAAATAGAGAAGGCTTGTTGTTGATAGCAATGCTTGCAATAGCCTTCTTCTTGCTTGTCTTCCTCTCATCATCACTATCTTCATCATCATCACTTGTGGAGGCATCACTATCCCATATGACCATGTATGATTCCCACTTCTTTTTCTTGATGATCATCTTCTTATCCTTCTTTTCTTTCTTGCCCTTTTTCTTGTCATCATCACTAGTGTCACTTTTGTGAGGACAATCATCAATGAAATGGCCCTTGCTTCTACAATTGTAGCATCTTCTTGTGAAGTTCTTGTTCTTTGATTTATCTTTCTTCCTTCTTGCACCATAGCCTTTCTTGATCATGAACTTGCCAAATCTCTTCACAAAGAGAGCCATCTTCTCATCATCTTCCTCATCACAAGTACTTGGGCATTCATCATCACTTGGCTCTTCTTTATTTGCCTTGCCCTTGGATGATGATGTGGCCTTAAATGCAACACTCTTCTTCTTTTCATCCTTCTTCTCATTCTCCTTCTCATTTTCTTCTTTATCATCATGATATGTATCATCGGTCATTACATCACTAAGCACTTGGTTTGGTGTCATTGTGTCCAAACCACTCCTCACTAACCATGTGACCAACATGCCATATCTTGGAGGGAGACATCTCAAGAATTTATGAGAGAAGTTCTTGTCCTTCACCTCCTCACCAAGCTCCTTTAGACCATTCACCAACACTTGGAGCCTATCAAACATCTCTAGCACATTCTCATTTTCCTTCATCTTGAAACTAGCAAACTTCTCTTTGAAGATATAAGCTTTGGCACCCTTGCCCACTTGTGTTCCCTCATATGACTCCTCTAGCTTCACCCAAGCATCATGTGCCATCTCCAAGTTCTTGATTTGCTCAAATACCCTTTGATTGATAGCATCATGAATGACACTAAGAGCAATATCATTATTTTGCAATTTTTCTTCTTTGGCAATGGTGGGCGCCTCGGATTAGCAACCTCAAACTTGGTCTCCACCACTTGCCATATCTTTCTATTGATTCACTTTATATGTGTTTTCATTTTTGCCTAACAATAGCTATAATTTGTGCCATCAAATTGGGGTGGCCTTTTGGTGTTGTTAATTTGAGCCATTTTAACACAGTAGGTTGTTAATCCTCAAATAATGGTGACCTTGCTCTGATACCACTTGAAAGGTCCTAAATGGCTAGAGGGGGTGAATAGCCTAATAAAATTTTCTACAACAACACTTAAGACAAAGGTGGTTAGATAACTAAATGGAGTAATGCAAGTTTTGCGCTAGCACTACAAGAAAGATGCAAGCCACCTATCCACAAGTCTAGTGAGCTATACTTTACTTAGGCACTCAAGAGCTAAGTGTAATCAACAACTACTAGAGAACTAAGCAAGATAGCTAATTACAACTAGAAAGATAAACTATCACTACACAAGATATATATCAATGTAAATACAATAGAGTGATAGAGAGGGTTATACCACCGTGGTAAGTGATCAATCAATAGACACAATGAAATCCTTGGAATAGAGATGACACACGATTTTACCAAGGTTCACTAGCTTGCCGGTAAGCTACATCCTTGTTGTGATGGTCACTCACTTGGAGGTTCACGCGCTAATAGGCATCACCCTCCTAACCCACAAAGGGTGCCGCACAACCAACACAAGATGAGGACACTCAACATCACGAGCAATGTATTAGTCACCTTTAGTGACCTTCCATGGGAAATAGGTGCAAGAACCCCTCATAAAGATCGATGGGTATGGCCAAGAACACTCACCAATCTTGCCAACACTCCTCTACTGCACCAAGCCATCTAGGTGGCGGCAACCACCAAAAGTAACAAAATAATTCCTCAGCGGAACACAATCACCAAGTGCCTCTAGATGCAATCACTCAAGCAATGCACTTGGATCACTCAATCTCACTTTGATTTTCACAAACAAGCAAGGACATGAGTGGGGGGGGGGAGTATGCTCAGCTCAGTGGGATGTTAGGAATGTCAAAATGTCAAGAGAGTTGGCCCAAAGCCAGCCAACATCTATTTATAGACACCCCATTGAAAACATACCCGTTGGGCAACTTGATGGGCAGTCTGTGCATGCACCGGACGCGCTATAGGGTGCACCGAACGCGTCTGGTGCACAGCATCTGGTGTATCGCCCATTGACATGTGTCCTAGCCGTTTGAAACTAACTATTGGCGCGCAACGGCTAACTCACTCACGCTCACTGTGCTCGCATCAGACGCATCCGGTCATTACTTAGAGAGGTTCAAAACGCAATTTCATCGGCTGGACACATCTGGTCATCCTGACCGGACTCTCTCAGCATCTGGTCCTCTCTCTACTTCAACTCCGAGCTCCATGTCATGTGCACTGGACTCGCTAGAGTCACGTCCGGTCACATTTCTTCACCCCCGTTCAGTGTAACTTAGAGAGCATTCATAGAGCTCTCACAGCCACCGGACACGTTCGGTCACACATGACTAGACTCTCCTAGAGTCTGCGTACCTAGGGTTTAGCACTAGACGTGTCTGCTCCCACAGGTGCCAGCATTCGATCAGTCTCAGTAGACTAAAAACCAGTTAGGGTGAAGCACTGGACATGTTCGGTCCCTCGAGGGCCAGCGTCCGGTCACACTCAGTGAACCCTGTTTCATCTCCAAACACTTCACCCTTGCTTCTAAGTGCTAAACACAATATGTATCACCTTTGTGCATGTGTGTTAGCATATTTTCAAACCAATTTCAAGGGTGTTAGCACTCTAGTGACACTTTGATAACCACATTTCACAAATGAATTTCTCCTATCTCCATAGTACGGTTATCAATTGTAACACCCTAAAATTTGCACTTCTGAAATAGGGTTAAAATGATTTGTTAGTGAATTTTTGTGCACATGAAATATAGGAAAAATAATATTTTTCATTAAATTAAAATTTATCATAGGAATTTACCAACATGGTTGTGCATTTATGACGGTGCATTTGATTTATTTGGTTGAGTGGTTTTGATTAAAATTCAAAAATGGTTTGAATTGCTTTTGAAATTGGCTTTGAAATAAAAGAAAAGAAAATTTGAAAATAAAAGGATTTAAAAAGTTGTAAAAAATTATTTTTAGAAACCTACCAAAATTGCTCATTTTTATTTGAATTGAAAAGTATATTTGAAACTCTATTTGAATTTGATTTGGTTCATAATTGAATTTGGTTTTGAAAACAAAATGGAAAAGGATTTGGAAATTGGAAAAATTGCTTTCTCAATATGGCCCAAAGGTCCAACCCCCTCTCTCAATCGGCCTGCCCTTCTCTCTCTCGGCCCAGCCACGAGCTTGGCCCAGCTCCCCTCTTTTCCCCACCTTGGTGCTGGCCCATCCCCGCACCCCAGCCACTAGGCCAGCCCGTGTTGTTCTCCTCTGCGCGTGTGTCATCACCTTCCTCTGCGCGTGACCGAGATAGACTCCATCGTGTCGCTGTGACCACCTCCTCTACACCACTCCTTGCCATGCACCCCAAGATGACCATCCCCTTAAAAGCCGAGGCCGCACCATGCCACCCTTGCCTAACCGCTGCCCAAGAGCAAGCCGCCGCGAACCCTAGTTAGCCACCGCCGTCGTTTGCCTCGCCGTCTCGCCGCTTCATCATCGTCTAGGACCACTCCCCGAGCGTCACACAAAGGTAAGGACTTGTAGGTACTAGACGCGCCCTCCTTCTTGCTCTCTGTCTCTCACTATATGTTGCCAGAGCTTCATCGACGAGTCTAACGCAGCCACCGTAAACCCCTCTATTGAATTCTCCTTGTCCTCCTCTTCCTTTCCGTAACTTTCCCAAGCCAAGTTGTGGCCTCTAGGGCTGAATTCGAGCTTCGCCAATGAGCTCCCATCGCCAACAATGGCTGACCACTGCGCCGACTACTACTCTAGCCGGCAACCTTCTCATTCTCCCTCTCTTTTAATCTGAGCCGTCCATCTCCGATCTAGTGGTCCAGATCATCCCATACCCCTTCGTAGGCCATCATGCTAAAGAGCCCCTCAGTTTTTAGATATTTGTGCCCACGGTCCATTGCATATTTGACAGATTACGCCTTCTTCTTTTATAATCGTATTTTGTTCGGTTGACTTCAAAGATATGTTTTCAGTTATTTATAGTTTTGCCACAAGATTTATTTAGGCTATAACTTTGTCGTTTTAACTCCGATTTGACCCATTCAAATTGCGTTAGGTTCGTATTTACGTTGTCTACATGTTCGTACTACTATTAAGTATGTTTTCAACTTTTAAAATTCAACATTAGATTTAATCTATTATTTTATTGAAGGAAATCTTTTGTAATTCATATCTTCTATGTTTTAACTTTGATTTGACATGTTCAAGTTGCGCTAGATTCATTACATGAGATCTATGCACTAGTAACAATGTTTATCATGTCACTATTGCTGGAATTTCATGGTTTAAATCATATCTTGATTAATAATTATGCAACTAGACTTTATAAATAAAATATGATTAGTTTTACTTTAGTTTTATAATTCAAATCTAGATTTGAGTTAATTCAATTTATATAAAATAAAAAATATATATATATATATATATGAATTTATATAGTTAAAATAAATGAAGCCTATAGTTTCATTTCCACGTATAAAGTAAATCTTTCGATGGTTGTATCTTTCGCATCGTAACTTCGATTAGCGTGCTTTTCACGTCTGTGTGTTCGTAGTGAGACGTAGATTTGTTTTACAAACTTTTCATATTGATTTTATGTTTGGTGTATTGTTCTAATTTAGATCTATTGTTTGCTTCGTGTATGATTGCATGGATGCTTGTGTGGTGCTTTATGATCATGTCCAGTCATTGATCCAGAAGAAGTCCCTTGGAGGTTACAATTCAATAGAAGGAGGATCTGGGTTTAAGGCAAGTATAGCATGGGATCTTCCTTGTTGTCCTATACACCTTTAATCATTTAATTCATACTGCATGTGTCTACCTTGATTATCACTAAGGATTTCCTAGTACTTTGTTACCTCGTACCTTGATTCCTATGGGTTATTGCATTGGGTAATATGATGCTAGTGCTCAACTAAAGCCATGATCTTGTAACTTGACTAATGGTATAGCAATAAACAATGAAAGATGTTTTTTAGCAATAAGGAACAAGGGGGCTAGAGCATTGGGCTATTTTTATGGTGGTCTAGATTCCTCTCCCTAAGGACTTATCTATAAGTGATCATCTGGGACTTACAGTATGGCTCTGGCTTAAGCTTAGTATGGGGACCTTTTCTAGCTTGTTAGTGGTTACCTTTATTGGCGCAAGAATGGCTTGATGAATCGGGTATAGGACAACCTCTACTCTTATGTGTATAGGTTACATGTCATTGTGCCATTCGATAGGAGCTTTCCTATATCTGTTTGCTGAGTGAATTTAATGGCCCTAACTTGTTAGATGAACCTTTGAAAAGCTTTTATTGAACCCTGCCAACCTTCCTTGGTAGTGGGTCAAGAGGCTGATCACCTCGGGCAAAAGGGTAAATCATGACTCACAGTGAAAGTGTACAATCTTTACAGAGTGTAAAACTGGTATATCAGCCATGCTCATGGTCACGAGCGGCCTTGGAACCCTTACGGAATAGATGATGAACACTAATGATATGGATGATGTAGATGCTCACTAATGATTATTATTTATTCTATTCATTATTCATGTTTACCTGATCATGTGTTTATATGGGCTTGCGAATAAACTTGTTGCCACCCAATTGCTAAAAGATGACTCATTAAAAGCTAATCGCTATTAAACCAGTGTCAGCCTTTTGAGCTTCATGAACCTCATGTTATATTTGTTGAGTATGCCATGTACTTACGCTTGCTTTACTTTTTAAATCTTTGGAAAAATCCTGGATGGGTACCAGATTGCTAGAGTTTGGAGGAATTAGGCGTATGATCAACCAGTCAATTGTCCCTATGGAATTGGAATCTTCACCTGAAGATTAGAGTTGTCTTTCTGCTGTTTGCTATCTAAGGTTATATCCTTTATACTAAGTATGTTATATATTGAGCATTGTCTTTTGATATTACCCTTATTTGTAGCTATATGTGAGATTTGACTTTCTAGGCTCACATATGGTGTGTATCTGGTTTTTTTCTTAAAATCAGGTGCTACAAAGTGGTATCAGAGCAATGCTGACTGTAGGACGCTAGCCTAGATATAACTGGCCATTTTAGCATGCTCTCATCTGTGCTTACTTCTTGTTCCCCCTTAACCTTGTTATTTGCTAAAAGTTATGCTTACTTCGGCCTCTATTCTGTTATGAAAACCTTGTCCCTATTCTGAATCATCTCTCTTCGTCTAAATAGAAGGGTCATAATAAGGAGACCACCAACATCAGAGGTCAGGAGGACCAAGCTACATTGTCCTTGACTGCATGCGACAAGGAGAAGCTTGTAGCTATGCAACAATAAGTACTTGAAGGAATGACTCAACATGGGAGTTCTCAATAGTGCTTGCCACAAGGTCAAACCAACATACCAAAGGGACCAGTGAAGAGGCATGTGGCAGAAGCTTGGAAGAAAATGAAGTCCAATGAAGATGTTGGTAGTAAGATGCTTGGTAGTCAGGACCAATGTCAATGCTATAAGCATTATGGTTTTCCCTATCTTCAAAACAAGTCTATTAAAAGGGAAGTTAAGGTGAACCCAAGTTGTGAAGCTAATGTGGATAAGAAGAGGAAGGCGGTCTCACTAGAGCCAGAATTGGGAAGTAATCAGCATTTAAGTTCTACTACATTGTTACATCCAGCTCCAATCCCTGGTCAGATAAACTAAGACTCTAAAGAGTTAGAAGTTTCTCAAGCTAAGATTACTCCACTCTTTCCACATGAGGTATGCATACATGGGTGGACAATCACTTATAAGGAGTTGCAACCCCGAAAGATCAAGCGAGCTAGAAAGCGGTCTAGTCAAACAAAGATGAACCTTCAGAGTCTGCAAGCTGACAACACACTAAGCAACAATTATGTGGAGTATGACATCATAAAGATCCAGCTAAGAGAAAGTGTTATCATTGCCAGCAGGAAGGACATTATGTTAAAGTTTGCCCATAGAAGAATAAACAATTACACCATGGAAGTGGCTAGAGTCAGATCACTATAGTGTTGCCACCAGTAAGTGTTAGTAATGCCCAACTCAAAAGAAGCATTCGGTGAGAGTGACAAATGAAGAAGTCATGCTAGACTACCCAAGATCCTTAGTTGAGGAATATGAGTTTGTGCCATTTATGTAATAAAAACGATAGTATCGCAAGTTGAGTCAATGATTGAGTGTGTACCTTTATTGCTTTGTTGATTTATCATTATGGTTATGCTTGTTTTGGATCTTTGTAATGACTATAATGATCTTGTTGGGTGTTCCCACAATTTCATTTAGTTCATAGTCCTAAGGTATAAGGATTAATGAAATAAATAGTTGGGTTTTGGTTTCTCCTATTTTCTCTATCTTGTTTTTTGGAGCAACCTGTCTATATCGGCTTATACCTCTATTCTTGGACAACCAAAAAATATGAGAAAATATTGGACAATAGTAGATTTTGATATCTTTCTCTGAACATAAGAACCACCTTGATAGCTATTTTGGTTATGGAGTTACGAAAATCACAAGACGATGCAACCGCGCTGTCTGAAATCTAGAGCAGTTTCTGTTGTGCACTGTTTTGGACCATCTAAACTGGAAAATTTGGAAAAGTATTCTATCAGGAAGTTGTGGAGAATTTTATAAGCTTTCCAACAGTATAAGGTACAACTTCATTGGATTAATAGAATGAGAGTTACAGCTGTTTTACTGCACTGATGTTTTTCATCCAGCGAGGAATTTCAGATTTCTTGTTCTGACCCATACACAAGAGTATCATTGGGATGTTAGAACATCTTGATACTAGTTAGCTCATCTGGAAGAAGGTGCAAGCTACCCTTCTTGTATTCTCTAGTTGATCTTTTCTTAAGGGGGGTAGCCAAGCTAAAGAAGTTACAGGACGAAGGTTTCATATGTTCTAATGTTTCACTTGAAAGTATTGGTTATGTCTCTGGATGAGAAGTCACTATCAAGTGCAGGTATCTTTGCTAAAGATGTGTTAGTTGTTGGATCAAGGAGCTTGGGTATTTTCCCATATTGGTTATCACTTCAAGTTATTATCAAATGGAGTTCAATCTCCAACACACCCAGGATAAGTTGGTATGGATGACGTAGGAAGGAGATATTGGACATCTATAGTTGATTCAATAGTGACTCAGAACATCTCAATGTTTCACCAAGTTAGCAAGTGAGTTTTGTTGAAGGAAGTTCTCTCCTAGGATATGTTATCTTCAATGGTAGGAATATGGAGAAGGACTCGAGAAAGTTAAGGATGAGTTTGGTTGTAACGCACCCAAGTATGTAAAAGTGACGCTGAGTTCCTTGGAATAGTAGGATTCTATCAAAGGTTCATTGAAGGTTTTTGAAGATCATTAGAAGATGGTTATAGTGGTATTGGGAAATATTACTAACTTTGTTTGGATCAAGAAACCTCAGATAAGATTAGAAGAAGAGATTGAAGTAAAATCTAAGTATCAGTTTCGTCAGATCATAATAGGAGTTTTATATCTACAATGATGCACCTTGTCAGGGTGTGGGATGTGTCCTTATGCAAGAAGAAAAGTAGAGGTTTATGCAGGAAGGCATGAGATGGAACGTCTGACGAATGATCTGGAGTTATCAATTATGGAGCATGTAAGTAATATCCACTTGGACATAAAAGTGACATCTAGGAGGATCACAAGAATCTACAGGACATCTTCACCAAGTTGGTCTTGAGCTTGTGATATCCTCGTTGGAATAAAATTGATTATGACTTGGAAAAGTGCTATCACTTCAAGAAGCAAAGTCGTGATCGATGCCCTTAGCAATGAAGAATTGAGCTAAGAAGGTTCGGGTGACACCATGGACTAAGAATTGT
This sequence comes from Miscanthus floridulus, assembly GCF_019320115.1. Lineage (NCBI taxonomy): Eukaryota > Viridiplantae > Streptophyta > Magnoliopsida > Poales > Poaceae > Miscanthus > Miscanthus floridulus. The sequence goes on from NC_089595.1 coordinate 36,574,545, forward strand.
GCTTGAGAGTCGAGAAACTTAACAATAATCATTAATGTTTTAAAGATTGGTAGTAGAATTTTCTTCTAATCAAGAGATTCGTCAGGCTTTATTGGAAGGTGGATATTCTAAGAAAAAGAATTGGTATTAATGGAAAGGTGGCCTAGTGATTGGAGTTACCTGAGTATTGTTTGGTGTACCTTTCAGAATCTTGGAATCAGTTTGACAAGTTACTTGGAGTAAGATTTACAGACATGCAAAGTAAAGTGAGATCCTTATCAAGAAGATGGAACTACTCAAGAAAATGAAGAAAAATCTAAAGATAGAGTATCCCTATCTCCTAGTCGACGTCTTCCAAATCTTGGGGATGAGATTCATCTTAAGGGGGGTAGAATTGTAACACCCTAAAATTTGCACTTTTGAAGTAGGGTTAAAATGATTTATTTATGAATTTTTGTGCACATGAAATATAGGAAAAATAAAAATTTTCATTAAATTAAAATTTATCATAGAAATTTACCAACATGGTTGTGCATTCATGCTGGCGCATTTGATTTCTTTGGTTTAGTGGTTTTGATTAAAATTCAAAAATGGTTTGAATTGCTTTTGAAATTGGCTTTGAAAGAAAAGGAAAGAAAATTTGAAAATAAAAGGATTTAAAAAGTTGTAAAAAATTATTTTTGGAAACCTACCAAAATTGCTCATTTTTATTTGAATTGAAAAGTATATTTGAAACTCTATTTGAATTTGATGTGGTTCATAATTGAATTTGGTTTTGAAAACAAAATGGAAAAGGATTTAGAAATTGGAAAAATTGCTTTATCCTCAATCTGGCCCGAAGGTCCAACCCCTTTCTCAGCTGGTGTGCCCTTCTCTCTCTCGGCCTAGCCATGCGCCCGGCCTAGCTCCCCTCTTTTCCCTGCCTTGGCGCCGGCCCATCCCCACGCCGCAGCCACCAGGCCAGCCCGTGTTGTTCTCCTCCCATGCCTGGGCCGCTAACAGCTAGCTCCCGCGTGTCATCACCTTCCTCCACGCGTGATTGGGACGGACACCATCGTGTCGCCGTGAACGCCTCCTCTACACCACTCCTTGCCTTGCGCCCCAAGCCGACCATCCCCTTATAAGCCATGGCTGCACCATGCCACCCTCACCTAGCCACTGTCCAAGAGCAAGCCGCCATGAACCCTAGTTAGCCGCCACCACAGTTTGCCTCGCCGTCTCGCCGCTCCATCATCGTCCGGGACCGCTCCCCAAGCGTCGCACAAAGGTAAGGAACCTATAGATACCGGCTGCACCCTCCTTCTCGCTCTCTGTCTCTCGGTTCGCATTGTTGGAGCTTCACCAGCGAGTCCGACCCACCTCATTGAGCCCTGCGCCGTCCTAGTGCCGTCGCAGTCACTGTAAACCCCTCCGTTGAGTTCTCCTTGGCCTCCTCTTCCTTCCCGTACCTTTCCCAAGCCAAGCCATGGCCTCTAGGGCTGAATTTGAGCTTCGCCGACGAGCTCCTGTCACCAACAAAGGCCGAACACCGTGTCGGCTACTATTCTGGCCGGCAACCTTCTCTTTCTCCATCTCTTTTAATCTGAGCCATCCATCTCTGATCCAGTGGTCCAGATCATCCCATACACCATCGTAGGCCATCTTGCTAAAGAGACCCTTAGTTTTTGGATATTTGTGCACGTGGTCCATTGCGTATTTGACAGATTGCGCCTTCTTCTTTTAAAAGTGTATTTTGTTCGGTTGACTTCAAAAATACATTTTTAGTTATTTACATTTTTGCCACTAGATTTATTTAGGCTATAACTTTATCGTTTTAACTCTGATTTGACCTGTTCAAATTGCATTAGGTTCGTATTTACATTGTCTACATGTTTGTACTACTATTAAGTATGTTTTCAACTTTTAAAATTTGATGTTAGATTTAATCTATTATATTAAAGGAAATCTTTTCTAATTCATATCTTCTACGTTTTAACTCTTATTTGACCTATTCAAGTTGTGCTAGATTCATTACACGAGATCTACGAGCTAGTAACAATGTTTATGATGTCACTATTTTGGGAATTTCATGGTTTAAATCATATCTTGATTAATAATTATGCAACTGGACTTTATAAATAAAATATGATTTGTTTTACTTTAGTTTTATAATTCAAATCTAAATTTGACTTAATTCAATTTATATAAAATAACATATATATATATATGAATTTATATAGTTAAAATAAATGAAGCCTACAGTTTTCTTTTCCACATGTAAAGTAAATCTTTTGATAGTTGTATCTTTCACACCGTAACTTCGATTAGCGTGCTTTTCGCATCTGTGTGTTCATAGTGAGACGTAAATTCGTTTTATAAACTTTTCATCTTGATTTTATGTTTGGTGTACTATTCTAATTTAGATCTATTGTTTGCTTCGTGTATGATTGCATGGATGCTTGTGTGGTGCTTTATGATCTTGTCTAGTCGGTGAGCTTTGAGTTGGTGATATAAAAGAAGGGGGTGATCCAGAAGAAGTCCCTTGGAGGTTACAATTCAAAAGAAGAAGGATCTAAGTTTAAGGCAAGTATAGCATGGGATCTTCCTTGTTGTCCTATACACCTTTTATCATTTAATTCATATTGCATGTGTCTACCTTGATTACCACTAAGGATTTCCTAGTACTCTGTTACCTCATACCTTGATTCCTATGGGTTATTGCATTGAGTAGTATAATGCTAGTGCTCAACTAAAGCCATGATCTTGTAACTTGACTAACAGTATATGCAATAAACATTAAAAGATGCTTTTTAGCAATAGGGAACAAGGGGGCTAGAGCATTGGGCTGTTTTTATGGTGCTCTAGATTCCTCTCCCTAAGGACTTATCTATAAGTGATCATCTAGGACTTATAGTACAGTTATGAGGGCTATATGGCTCTTGCTTTAGCTTAGTATGGGGACCTTTTCTAGCTTGTTAGTGGTTACCTTTATTGGCATAAGAATGGCTTAACGAATCGGGTATAGGACAACCTCTACTCTTATGTGTATAGGCTATGTGTCATTGTGCCATTCGACATGGGGGATCCTATATCTATTTGCCGAGTGAATCTAATGGACCTAACTTGTTAGCGAACCTTTGAAAAGCTTCATAGTGAACCTTGCCAACCTTCCATGGTAGTGGGTCAAGAGGCTGATCACCTCGGGCGAAAGGGTAAATCATGACTCACAGTGAAAGTGTACAACCTCTACAGAGTGTGAAACTGGTATATTAGCCATGCTCATGGTCACAAGCGGCCTTGGAACCCTTATGGAATAGATGATGAACACTTATGATATGGATGATGAAGATGCTCACTAATGATTAATGTTTATGATATTCATTATTCATGTTTACCTGATCATGTGTTTATATGGGCTTGTGAATAAACTTGTTGCCATCCAATTGCTAAAAGATGACTCATTAAAAGCTAATCACAGTTAAACCAGTGTTAGCCTTTTGAGCCTCATGAATCCCATATTATATTTGTTGAGTACGACATGTACTTATGCTTGCTTTACTTTTTAAATCTTTGGAAAAATCCTGAATGGGTACTAGATTGCTAGAGTTTGGTGGAATTAGGCTTGTGATCAACCAGTCAGTTGTCCCAGTGGAATTGAAGTCTTCACCTAAAGATCAGAGTTGTCTTTCTGCTGTTTGCAGTCTAAGGTTATATCCTTTATACCAAGTATGTTATATATTGAGGATTGTCTTTCGATATTTCCCTTATTTGTAGCTATTTGTGAGATTTGAATTCCTGGGCTCACATATGGTGTGTATCTGGTTTTGTTCTTAAAATCGGGTGCTACATCAATCCTAAATACACTCACACCCTCTATGGTGTCTTGAGTGCCAAAAACAAAATGACCCTATCAAGTATACCTTTGCCTTGAGCCCATTTTGTTTTTCTCTTTCTTCTTTCCAAGTTGGAGCACTTGATCATCATAGCCGACCCCACCACTTGGCTTTGGACCTAACCTCTCTTAGCTACACACACTTAGTAGTTAGGTTAGTTCAAATAGGTTTCATCAATTATCCAAAACCAAACTAGGGCTTTCAATCTTCCCCTTTTTGGTAATTGATGACAACCTTTATAAAGATATGAAATATAATAAATTTGAACTTGAATTGCTTGTCCAAGCATTATGTTCATGAATTGTATTTGGACAAGTTACACAAATTCGGTTTAGTAGTTATTAGCTCCCCCTACATATGTGCTAGTTGCATTTGGTACAAAGCATTGCTCATACATATAGATAAGAGTTGTGGGAGAGTAAACAACTACCAAATGATGCTAAGGTGTAAAGAATGGACCTTTGAAGCGTGATACCAATCGGAGTTGTGATTACACCATCCTTAGCACCATGAGTAGCTAGATACCACTTGAAAATACAAAGAACTAGATACCTCATGAGATCACCATTATATGATAGGCGCTAGTACTTCTCGAAAACATATCACTTTGTGGCATATCTAGCTATTACCTATGCATGCTAGTATTTCAATCACCATAAAAGTTCTATTTCTAGCATACACCACACAAGCATGTACATTAAATTTAAAAACTTATGCAATGCAATCAATCATATGAATATGCTCATATAAATGCAACAAATAAGTTCATGAGCTTGCTCTCCCTACTTGTGTGCTTAGAATTCAAAATTTTCAAATTTTTCATTGATCCTCCCCCTTTGTCATATCTCTCCCCTATCTTTGTGACTATCTTCTCTCCATAAAGCATTTTATATCTTTGTGCTAATTTCTCCCCCTTTGTCATCTATTATCACAAAAGGTACACCAATTTTAGGTAAGAAAGTTTTATTCAATCAATAGCTAGAGGGATGTGAATAACAGTTGTAAAGTTCTTGGGATTGGATCATTAGTTCAATTGGTTTAAACTAGACAACATGTATAAGATATTTAACTCGGTTTAAACCAATGACAAGCTTCTTCACACATCTTGCAATGGTTATCTTGCCAATGTTGAATTAAACACTTGATACACATTAGCTAGATCAAACACTAGGTTCACAAGCCCATAAACAATCTATATGCTACCATTAGATCATAGTAAACATAGAAGCAATAGTGGCACCATATAAACAATAAAATCACTTGTTTTTTAGTGAATGAGCCTAAGGAGTGCAAGGTATGACTAGATGCACTAAACAAGTCCTTAGACAAGTATGAATGCCATGTCAAACAACTTTTACCTTTGCTTTGCTCAAAGGAGAGGCAAGTCATGTATGTGGGGGTGCATTCATCTTGAGGAGGAGTGAACTCAACTCATATTGGAGAAGTCAAGTATGTTCAATTCATTCCTTATCTTGCAAAACCTCTTCTCATCCAATGGTTTGGTGAATATATCGACAAGTTGATCATTGGTGCCCACACTCTCAATTGTAATGTCGCCTTTCATTTGGTGATCTCTAATTAAATGATGGCGAATATCAATATGCTTTGTTCTTAATCTCTAACGTAATGTCAAACCAGCATTTTGAAGTGAAGCATTAGTAGTGGAGGCTAGCAGCATCTCATTCAGAGTGCATTACTATTGTAGATTCAGAACTCTCACTTGTAGAAATCAGGAAATTCACTAACTCCCCCACACTTTGCTTAAAGTGTGTTCTGCTCATAAACCAGTGTAGAGATTAAGTGCATTGGCTCTATTGGTGAAAAAACAGAACCCAAACTTCATTTATTTTTCTCTAGCCTTAGGCACATTGAACATGAGAAAGTTGATATTATGTGCGTTGTTCATTCTTATAACATTGGTGACAAGATCAGAAGGATAAGCATGAACGTCCAACTTTACATTATGTATCAAACTTTACATGATTCTAACTATCATCTTCCAAACATAAGATATGCAACATTTTATCTCATTTGGTTAAGACTACGAGATCAAGAAAGTAGTGCTATGAACAAACTTAAAGAACAAGACATGTTGAGTTAGTCAGGTTGAATCAAGCAAAGTTGTAACTCAAACATGTTTAATTTTTTTTATTTATGTGTACACCAGAATCAAGGAAAAGCTTTTTAAATAATGAGCACTTACCTTAAGATGTTACCTTTGTCATTGGAGCATGATGGCACCATGTGATGAAGGATAGATGACTTGTGGTGGTCCTTTATTTTAGCCTAGAGTTTTCCTTGCTCATTAGCCTTACATCTTGAGCTGTTCATGAGCATCTTGTCTCTTGTCGGTGAGAGCTCATGGTTTTAGGTCTATTGAGCTGGACCTCTCCATAGCCTTAAGTTTTTCTTTTGTACCATCCAATCTAGGAGATGATGATGTGGACAGATGCATGTTCTTGTTTCATCAACTTTTCTTGATTTTCATTGATTCTTGGTTGATGAATTGGTGTTCATTGGAGATGCAAACTCAAGTTCCTCCTTGATTGTCTTTGTCTTCAAGTGACAAGGTGGAGAGTTGTTCTTCTTTGTTTGTTATTGTCAATAGAATATCGTTGGCAGTCCTCTGAGGGGTATCCCACAGAGGTAGATTGATCGGCAGAAATGCGTGTAATCAAGAACAAGAAGGCAACAGAGACACAAGAGTTAGATAGGTTTGGGCCATCAGCATGATGTAATACCCTACTCCTATGGTTCGTTGGTTTGTGTTGGCTATCATATGATATTGCATGTGTTTTGAGGGGCTCCCCTACCCGCCTTATATAGCCAGGGGGTAGGGTTATAGGGTAGTTAGATCTAGGAGATAACCGACAAGTAATAACAGATTACGTGAATTATGGGATTGTAACATATCCTAACAGATTAAGTCGTATCTTTAGGATATCTTCCCGGTGTCTTACAGGGCGCGTCGAGCAGCGTCGTGCTCCGCAAGGCTTCGTCTTGTGGGCTGGGCTGTCCCTAGCGACATAGCCCATGTCTTGTGCCATGGGTATCTAGGGTCATACCCCCCATAGCTAGTACTCAAGCATCTTGTATCCATCTGGTAACGTCATCTTGAGCTTGTCCGAATAGGTGAATCTAACTTCGAGCAGCAAGGACTGAGCTCCGACTAGCATTATTGATGATCCGAGCAGCAGTAGTTGTAACAGAACCGCCCAATTTATACAAGATCAAGGACAGCTATCCCCGCTAACACATTGACACGCGCATACTTTCACTTATATAAACCCGGTAGTCCGCCGAGTGTCCCTAAAGACCTCGTTAAATCAACACCACAACCAAGATCATGTGATTAAGCAAATACACATCACATACGCAGAGTTGCAGCGAAAATAATATTACAAGTCAGTTCACAAATAATAGTAAAAGTTTGGGTTTCAAAACCGATTATTGAAAACAACATAGCTTTCAAATGATTACATTAATATAAGTTCCAAATACATTGCTAGCATAAGTGACATCCTCAGACAAAAGCATATAGATGAGAAGTAAATATAGAATCACCGAGCCCACCGGCGGTTAGCCACCATCTTCAACAAGCCGAGCACCTCACCTGCAACATGGTAGGATAAACCCTAAGTACTCAAATGTACTCAGCTAGACTTACCCGTCATAAACCAGAAATAAAGTGACACCAAGGATTATGCTAGGCTTTATCAGTGGATCTTGCTGGACAACCTCTTTGCATAAAAGCTTGAGTAATCATTAGAATTATTAACTTGTACTAGCAGTGACTTTTAGCCATTTCCTACCATCTATATTAGCACATGTACTAATCAATCACTTGATTAAGTTGCAAACAATAATAACCATATCAGGTATTTCATGGCTCATTAACATCATCATCATCATCATTTAACCATATCTTTAAATTTAGTGAATCTATGTTGCCGCTGCTCAGTCAAGTTCTCACTATCCGGGAGAGACGACAATTCGAATCGATTCCTATCCAGCTAGAGGGGTATTCCTAACACAAACCCTGCTTCCCCTATTAGGGTCGCAAACAAGTAACCTTTGGTATAATTCAGGAGTAGAGGGTCCGACCAGTGCCGCAAAATCAGAGACCCACTCTGCCATGAGTGCTCAGTGACTTAACCCGCCCTTGGGCTTGTGCCAATGGCTCTCCGTACATCCTTACTGCCATCCAGATTGCGACCAACTGCTCACGCTCCTGGCCTGAATCGAGCTACTAGGCTTCGCGGTCAGAACGAGTTATCTGGCCAGCTAAATGTTATGCTGTGTTCAACATGACATGAGGACGTACAGCGTATTGGTCCTTAAACAACACAGATGGGGATAGATTCACACCCAAGACCTCCATGCCTTGTTGCTGCACTACCATAATCCCATCCGGTTTCTTTTCATTATTAACACATGGTTCTTTTCCACGATAGCAAATATAGCCATCCATGACCAGAGCTCATCCTACATCTCGCAGGTGATAGGAAATCACCCGACTTCTACCAGTCTAAGCATAGCTAAGCATCATTCGATCCTACACTTAATTAGGATTCATAGGATTTTATCAGGACAAGGTAAGGATATAATGCAACAATTGGTTCCAACCAATTCCTATACTTAATGCATCATCAACAATAAAAGATACTCAAGATATTTGAAAAAACATGGGAGACTTAGAATGCTCTGGGGCTTGCCTAGAATCCAACACTAGGTTAGTGTTTGTTAGACGACACTTGCTCGGTGAGCATCTCCCATCCTAGCACTTGTCCAGTCCTTCCATCTTCGGGATAGGTCCACCATACACCGTCTTCGGGTTCGTCTCTAACATCGTGTCCTTCACGTGGTTCATCTAGCATACCTAGATGAGATGCAAGATGCAAGTGCATGAATAAAAGAACGGCAATATGAGATGCATCACATAATCTATTATAGAAAGATAGTGAGCATATCAAGCATGGTACACCAGATTACTTAAGTTAAGCTATTCTATTGAAAACATCTATCACAATTTAAGATCTCAAGTAACTTAATTTAACACCATGAAAGGCATGAGTTACACTTAGCAACACATAAGGCAATGCAAGGTGAAAGCAATCAACTTATAAAGCACAACACAGGATTTGGACAGTAGCACAGATAACACTTGTTTCACCCATAACTGGAGATCCAAACATCCAAAGAAGGTGATCCTAGACTTTCTGGAAAGATAATGAAATTTCCTACAACATTGTTATTATCACCAAAAGCTTATTCCAAAGCTAACTAGGCCAAACGTGCCAATGTTTCAGATCTGCACAGAACTAGGACAAAAAAGTAGTAGTAGTTTCAAAATGGCATAACTAGAGTTACAGACATTAAACAAGCATGAACCTTAGCTTTATAGAAAGCTTATTAAATTATCTAAAACATGTTTATTATCATCACAAGGTTATTCCACAATTAACAAGGTCAATCAAGCACAATTGAGCACCTCTGTCCAGACTTGGACAGATTCTGCCATGCAACTTCACAAGCTTATAACTGGAGTTGTACTAATCCAAAATACATGCAACAAGACAATATGGAAAGATTATGAAATTTTCTACAATCCATATTTAATCATCCCAACATGATTCCCAAGTTCAAAGGGTCAAACAGTCACATTTATCAAATCTGGTCCAGAAATTCCAGAGAACTACAATTTCTGAAGACCAACTTAGAACAGTCATAACTCACAAAATATTCGGCCAAATGCCATGACAATTTAACACACAATGTTTAAGTGAGTTCTATACAACTTTCTTATTATCATATTAAGGTAATTCTACAGATAACAAGGCCAATTAATCCAATAATTGCATCTCTGTCTAAAACATGGACAGAAACTGACATGTCAATTTAAACAGCTATAAATGGAGTTATACATGTCCAATAAATGTGGTTCTAGACTTTTTAGAAAGCTTAGAAAATTCTAAACAACTTTTTTGTAAACACCTAAAGCTAATTCTACTATTAAGAATGCCCCACAATAAGAACAAAGAAACCCTCTCTGGGTTTGGGCAGAAACAGCCACAGAGATTTAAGCAAGTATAACTGAAGATCTACTTAACGAAAAATCATAATATTTAGCTTTTTTAAAAGCTTAAGAAACGTACTAAAACTCATGTATTATCATAAAGTCATGATTCATAATTTAACTAAGCCAATTAATTCAAACATGCAGGACTATTCAGAATAGGAGCAAAGCAATATAGGTTATTTGTTATTTTTATAGATCTTAAACTATCAAGCCTAAAATATTGAAATTTTACCAGACATCAATAATAACCTTAGTAGCACTCCACAAATATTTCACAATTATTTGAGCAGAACAACTATAGTTATGAAAAACGACAAGACAGAACTAGTATAAAAAAACCTAACTGCATAAATCTATTTTTATAGAAATATATTTAAACTAAAGCATGCCATATTATAGATCTAACGCATATAAAATTTTGCAAGCATTCCAAAAAGTCCTCATTTACTATTTTATGATTTCTCTACTAATTATTATGATTTTTCAAAGTTGATCATTCAAATCTATAAAAACCAGGGAAAAGACTTGTAAATCTTTCATCGGGATCCCTGTAGAAAACACAAATTAAACAACAGAGAATAGGTCCTTCTTATCACTATTCCTCTGAGTCAAGGACTTTGCAGATCGACCCTTCCCTTTTCTTGAATTGAAGCATGAGGTCCTTCCTCTCGGTTCACAGCAGAGGAGATGGCCGGCTTGCGGCTCCGACGGCCGTGGTCGTCGACAGCGGCGGTGCAGTGGCGGGGAGGGACAATGGGCCCACGCGCACCCACTGGGCTACCTAGCTCGGCCCAAGGCGGCCTGTGGCCTGCCAGCCACGTGAGCAGGCAGAGCGCCGACGGCTGCTCCGGCGATGACGGCGCTACGGCGGCGAAGAAGGACCATGGAAGGGCTCGCAAGGCTAAGGAGAGGGCGGTGGAGCCGGTGGTGCACGCGGAGGGACACGAGGAAGCTTGGGCAGTGGAGATGCGGCATGGCAACAAGCTCGGCCAGCCGGCCATGGCGGTCGTGCTCCAGCACACACGCGCGCATGGCACTAAGAGCGAGAGAGCGCCGAGGGAGGGCATAGGGAGTGAGGGCGAGTGCGCTGGGATTCAGTGCCCACTCTAGGAGGACATAGAGGTGCTATAGGGAGGCAGGCGCACACGTCAGCCATGGTGGGGCGCACTCGGTGCATGACTGCCATGACACCCTTTCATCGAACATGTGGGGGGGTGTAATCTAGCCTGCTTTGGATCCTGTTGGTGGCATATTCCCTATAGATTCGGACCATGGCACCTACAGAAAAGTTTCTCTACTCTGAATGCTCTTCGATTTGTATTAAGGGATCAAGACCACTAGAGCTATGGATTAGTAGGTAATTAAGCTCCAAAGTGGCATTGTCAATGCATTGACAGCGATTAACAAACTCCAAAATTGAGGGTCATAACAAGGTCAAACGAGTGCCATCCTTTTACATGACCTTCTCCATCCTGTACACTCAAACTTTTATCTTTGGACCAAATTGAGTTGCTTAACAAAATTTGGACAACGTGGAATGCCAATGGCGATGACAACGGATTCCAGACTTACGAAAAATTCTAAGTACTAAAAACAGCTGTCGATTCAACGTTTGAGCCTCGCTTCGCCTTAGTTCCAAGTTGATCTGGCTCTTGGTCCAAAAACAAAGTTTGTTCTACTCTACTCAAACTTCAACTCTTATTTAAGGTGCAACTCTAGGCAAGCACTATAAGTGATTGGTTGACACAGGTCAAAGTAGCATCACAGTAAAGCTTAAATTAGAGTTTTTGACCGTTTGAGGAAATTTCTTGACTTCTGCTCAACACGAACCCTTCATGACTTTTGTTGTAGAGTTCAATTAGAGTTATTTGGGCAAGGTAGCAAGGTTTGGTTGATGACCTATAATTCCATTCACCTAATAGCGCAATTCAAGCAAGAATGCAACTTATCATTTCATGTGACTTTTTAATTCTGAACTTCATGAAACTTTTCCATGGATCAACATGGATGGACATTGATGTGAGACACATGAAACAAGTACATCCAGCATTACTCAAGCATACTTTTTAGAAAGGGCAGCATGTAAGCAATGGTGCATGGTCCAAGTTTAAGTGGTGGCTCATTTTCATATGTTTGACCTAACATCTCCATCACCACTTAACATGCCATGGTTGAGTTTAAACCCATTGCTTAACTAGTGACAAATACTTGGGGTGTTACAGTAAACATGGCCAACCAGTATAGCCAACCAGCAATGCTCGGACTCAACCAAGCATGGCTTGCCAGAAGGATGTAAGGAGCTCAAGTTCAAATTTTGAAAATTCTTCACTTTGAACTAAGTGTGCCCACTTAGACTCTGTTCGACGAGGAGTGGATGGGGTCATCTAGGTGCTTGGAGACATGGAGACATTCATCAGACACAAAGATAAATACCTGCATCGCAAGGTGCAGTGTATACATTGTAGTCCCTAAGCCTAGTAGTAGGTGATGTAGTCACGTGGTGCCAGGGTCAAATTTTGAGAGCTTGAAAGACTAGCCGAGCGGGCAACTAGTTCTTGGGTGTAGCTTTGCAACACTAGCCACACATTCACTGCAAGGTGAAGTGTGCCCACTTAGTCCCCGAGCCTGACAGTATGTGACGTGGTCACGTGGTGCTAGGATCAGAAACAACAGTAACAAAAAAAGTCCCTAGTATGGTGAGAAACCGAATCATAATGATGACGCAGTCCTCAAGCCACAAGTGAAAATCTCAGATATATCAAGAAATGTTGATTACTCGAATCATGGAGAAAAAACAGAGTAATGATTGTACACTAGAAATTATTGAGCCTTGAAGGTATTGCAGAGAGGTCGGCGAATATTTGGTGTGCAGTACCTAGTTGTGTCAAAAAATGGGCGATATGGGTCGTAGCTACGTGGATGCCCAGATAACGGCCTAGCACAGCACTTGGGGGAATTTGGAAAGGCGTAGATCAGCATGGTGCAGTTTCCATAAAACCCTTGAATGCGAAAAGTCGAGAGGGTATCCTTATAACTCCATCGCCGCACTCCGTGCTCCCACCTTTGCCACTCCATCGCCTCGTCTTCCTCCTTGCCCCCACTCTCCCCCATCTGCATTCTCACACACTCTACCACTAGGGCTAAAGAACTTGCGTGAAGGGGCTAGTTCCGATCTAGATCTAAGGGATGGCACCGAAGAGGGGGGTGCAAGCATAAAGAAGGCAACTGCTAGGATGAGCCATGACAAGGAGTGGGTACCATCGATCATGAGGGAGACGGAACTCAACAAGATGATGGAGGTGGGAGTTCTTCCTGATCATGTCACCACCGGATGGTGTCCAGCCGATGGTGAGCCCTATCCGAGGACCCACACCGATGAACTCATTGTATTTTAAGATTACTTCTAGCGTGGTTTTGGCCTCCTAGCACATTCTTTCTTGTGAGATCTATTGTAGTATTGGGTAGTGAGCTTGTGTAATATGCATCCAAACACTATTTTGCACATTTTGGTGTTTATCCACCTCAGCAAGGTTTATCTTGGCATTCTTCCCCATTTTAATCTCTTCTGACACTTTTTTTGGCTCAAGAAGAAAGGAGGGAGCGGTTCCAAGGTTGTTAGTGGTGTGTATCTATAGCTTCACCGGGCTACTGAACTCTTTGCTCCGAATTTGTCATACACCGTGCTGGGGTAGGCAAAACCCTTCAACTGCATGAACTCAGCCAGAGGAAGGTACTGTCAGCACATCATCTAAATCCAGAGGTGAAGGTGCTGGTCAAAAGCAGAGTCCCTCCTGGTATCGGAGAATGTTCAGGGGAAAAGTGTGGCGGAAAATGAGCCAGCCCAAAAGAAATGGAGAACGGTGGATCTAGCTCCCCGCAAGCCAGCCGACATCTCCATCAGTGGCAGTCAGACCACTCGGACATAGAGTGCGGCGATGTCTGAGTGGTCAGACAACGATGAGGTGCCGGTAGCTCCCCCTTTGAGCACCAAAGCACCATCACGTACTGCACGCATGGAGGTGCGATCAAAGGGAGGAAAATATGTCCAAGGGTGAGTCCCTAAAGAGCAGCTGATGGTAGCTAGAGGACTCCTCGAGTAGCAGCGGGTGGAGAAGATGTCGATGATGGGGGCCACAAGACCGCCACCCTCGGACATGCTAGTTGACCCTAGGGTAGGGCCTAGGTGCTCGAGGAGATAGCGTTGATTTAGAATTGTTCATTGGGAAGCTGACGTGTAAATATCTTTACTTTGGGATTGGTGACTATCCAATTTTTGTAGTTGCGGTGATCGATGAGCTAAATTGATGCAGAACGGGGCGCGTGGAGGATCTGAATCCTTTAGGCCAGACTGGTGAGTGGCCAGGGGCTGGTCAGAGCATGGAGACATTGCGGACAGACTCCATCCTAGAGTCCCTAGGCGCTCATCGGGTTGTGGAGGATTTGACCACCGCTGCCGATGGAACCAGGGCTTGGGAGCAGTCTGCAGCGACGGCTAGCGAGGCATCGGAGATGTCAGGAGCGAAGGCTGATCTAGCCAGATCTTTGGGGGCAGAGGAAGGAGCTATCGGTGCCGTGCCTATGTCTAGGGGACAGAGGTCGGCATCATTGGGGGAGAGATCGGTGGCCCTTGAGAGGCCACGGGGTGAGGTCGATCGCTTTGTGCGGCCGCTGAGCACCCAGGAAGTGCCACAGGTTATCGAGGAGGAGGATGAAGTTGAAGAGATCAGACGCGAAGAAGCGCAACCTCATACCATCCGTATCTTTTGCAAGTGGGGAGAGGAAGTCATAGTTGTAGAAGAGGAGGAGACCACTAGGGTGGTGAAAAGGCTACGGTCCACCCTGAACACTGCAATGAAGCAGATTGAGGTGAGTATGGCTTGAACAACATCTGTCTTGGTGTTGAGTATTGCATTCCCTTTGTCTATTTATGGATCATGTTGCAAGGCATAGCACGGACTGCTGAGTAGCCCCAGCAACTGGTCAAAAGTATGGAGCCCCTTTTCGAGGAGAACCAAAAGCTAAAGGAGTCCATGAAGGTGATGGAGAAAAACATACAGCGGGCCCAGCGTGAAAGGGATCTTGCTAAATCAAACACCAAGGACTTGGAGTACCAAAAGGGGACCCTATTCGATCATTTGAGAACCATATCCGAGCATCTAAGGGACACTACCGAGCAGCTAAACAACATCTCTAAGCAAAAAAAAGGGTATCCCTAATCGGTGAGCTTGTTCCGCGTTGTCGACTAGCCTTAATGTAGCCATTGTTTACTATGTTTGCAGAACAAAATGTGGAGCTCGGCTAGCTACATCAAGTTGTTAGCCAACTCTAGGAGGAGAAGGAGAAGGCATCTAGGTGATCGGATGAACAGGCCAAAGAGATGGAGGGTAAGTAGTTCGTGGTCGAAGTCGTTCGGTGTGAGTCCTTTGTTTGATGAATTCCTTTGGTGTTTGGAAAGTATCAATTGAGAACCAAGGCATAGTTCAACATGCTGGAGCTAGAGGTGAGGACTGAAAGGGAGAAATTCGACGCCGTGGTGGTCGGAATCAAACCAGTGCTCGACTGCGTCGACCTTAAAGCAAACCCGCTACCTGGCAAGAGGCCTCCACGTCTAGACGCCATCATCGATAGATGCAAGGTAGCTTGGGAGAACTTCAAAAGCTTCAACTAGGATGCCACTGCATCCGTTGCAATGCACGCCTTGGCGGTGGTCCGGTCCCATTATCCAATGATCAATCTTTAGGCGATAGGGGCCGGATGTGCCAGAGGGATGAGCATGGCAAAGGAAGAGCAGCTGAAGGATGAAGTGGAGGATGTTGTGAAGAAGTTGGCCAGCGACGTAGATCTGTTCGGTGAGGAGGTTGATGCCTAGTTTCAATAACTTAAGGAGATGAAACTTGTATGGAACAAAACTTATGGAGAGTTAACAGCACGAGAGCTAAACAAACATTTGTACATTTGTTTAAATGTCATTAGTGAGCAACTTATGTGTATTGTGGTGATTTTAGCTAGTGCTTGCAATTAAAAATAGACGTGTTGTTAACCCTAACGCGTTTATACGTGGTATAAGTAGCATCCAAGTTGTTAGTTCGTTACTAGGCTCTTGGTCTTGGCTAGCCCATATTCCATAATGTTGAGCGCTAGAGCCCATGCACGTGTAGGAGAGACAAACATGACTGAGGAACCACTACCGACCACCCATAACGTAGAGCGCTAGAGCCCATAGCATGTGTAGGGAGGGATCGAAGATAGGGTTTTCTCCAAGGAACATAGAGTCTTTTTGGCCTAGAACTCCTTAGCCAAGCCAACGCAGTCCTTCATCTTGTGCTTGCTATTCTTGTGGAGGGGGCATGAGCCTTCGAGGATTTTCTTGTACTGCTCGTTGTAGTTACATTTGGCTTGAGGTTCATCAACAGTGACGACGATGCTGTCTGGTCGGCGGTGGCGATACTGACCAGCTTTAGATCCTTCTGGCCGATCACGACCACTGTCCTGATGGTGGCCATGGTTGTCGTAGCGGCGGTCACTATGGCATTGTTGATTAGGGTGATCATCACTGTGGCGAGTGGAGCGGTGAGTGCCCACATCCTCGTTGAAGTGAACTTTGGCCTCTTCAGCATCAGCGTATTGATCGACGGTCATAATCATCTCACCAGTCCTCCTTGATGGCTTATGATGGAATTTGGAGTGGAGGTCGTGGTGATGGAGTCCTTAGAAAAAGGCGGTGATGACTTCTGCTTCCGTGATGTTGGGAATAGAATTCCTCATCTCAGAAAAATATTTGATGTAGCAATGGAGAAGCTCGAATGGTTTCTATTAAATACAATTCAAATCATGCTTGGTGCTCGGCCGAGTACACATAGCCATGTAATTGTAGGTGAAGACCTTCTTCAATTGTTCTCAAGGTTTGATGGAATCTAGGGCAAGGCTCATGAGCTAGTTCATTGCGGTTGGCATGAGCATGATGGGAAGATAGTTTGCCATGCCACTGGTATCTCCCCTGGTGGCTTGCATAGTGGTGGCATAAGCTTGTAGTCACTATGTGGGATTCATCCGCCCCTTGTAGGGCTCGACCCTATTGATTTTGAAACCATGGGGCCACTGGAGTGTTTAGAGTGCTCTTGTGAATGCTCGGGGCCCTTTAGGATCATCACCATTGGGATTGGGAGCATTGCTTACATTGAGTGGCTAGAGGGCCGCATCCAGATTATCAAATTCTTGCTCGTATTCTTAACACCGGCGTACCTCCTCATGCTGAGAGAAACGATGCCCATCGATATGATGTCATTCATCCAAGAGGTTGTTGATGTGTTCTTGGACATCTTGGTCGACTTCTTGATTGTGTTGGTGAGGGTCGTTGATATGGTTCCCCCTAGCTCCCCCTAGAGGGGTTGTCTATCATCACGATGTTGGTTGGCGAAACAGCTTCTGCTAGGGCAGCGATTGGATCTTGGTAGGGCAGATCGGTGATTCGAGCTTGTCGAGTAGAAAGGTCCCTGATCCTAGCGGATCTTGTTGACCTAGCAATGCGTAGCTTTAAGCATTGCGGCGACCTTGGCGACCTCTGGCGTTTGTTTGAGTCGAGTGAGCTTGTTGGTGGCCACAGCCAAGTTGGTGCTTGGGGTCTTATAGACATTGTGGCCATTGATGCGGTCGAATTTGTCATCGAGGTTGTGGCGGAGTGGGCGTGGCCTCCCTTGCGAGTTGAGTTATTCTTCATTGCAAACAGCCTCGGCTAACATAATTGCGGCCTCATTTGCTCAGCGCTACTCATGGTTGGCATTTCTATTGAGGTGCTATTGGCACTCCTCATCGTTTTCCCCATCATGGGATGGCTCGTTGGCGCTGACGTGAAAAATCCTTCCCCCCCAACCCTGGTGGGAAGGGAGGAAAATCGGTGGGAGTCTCAAAGATCATTTTCATAGAGCCTTGGGATTCGGTGCTTGGGGTCTCTTCCAAGATGGTGTGGAGAGATTCCTCACCAAACTAGCGAATTGGTACCATGTTGATCATAGGTGCAGCCGGTTGGTGGTGAGGTCAGTGAATGGATGAACATCATCGAGATGATCTGTGGTTGGATGAATTCCATCGATCTGGTCAGTGAATTTGCCCCTGAGGGCGTCTTGGTAGGAGGCGGCGATGCTGGTGAGCCTAAAGGGTAGGGCCATTAAGGCGCCATCTCTTTGGCTATGCTGATTGGACCTAAGCAGATTGGATCTGTGAGGTGGTTGATGCTGAGCGGCTAGTCGGTGATGAATCGTGCACACTTCCTGTGTCACGGTGATGTCGAGGGGCTCCTCGGACCGTCTATGATGGCAGGAGTGTATGGAGTGGTCAGAGCATGTCGTTTGATGATGTGGACATGGTGAAAACACCTTGTCATCTATAGCTAGGACAAGGGCCGATTTGGCAATGGACAAGTAGTTGAAAAGCTTCTGGTTAACCTGATCGATAGCTACGATCAAGTCATCATAGTCGATTTGCTTCCTTGGGTAGCGAGGGAGTGACTAACGAGTTGCTGATGAAGATGACCTTGGATGTGGTTCCAAGATTGGATCTGCTGGCGTAGGCATAGGCATAATTGACGTAATAGAGTTGTACACTGACTTGATGATCTCCCCATCACCATTTTCATTAATGAACCAGGAGATTGACATAACTATGAAGGTTTGGCTAGGCTTTGGGGAGAATGGAGAGCTCAGAAATCATACCATCTTATTTAACATGAAACAACATGCACACCCCTACCTGGCGTGCCAATTATCGATAGAATATCATCACCAGTCCTCTGAGGGGTATCCCATGAAGGTAGATTGATCGGCAGAGGTGCATGTAATCAGGAACAAGAAGGCAACAGAGACACAAGAGTTAGACAGGTTTGGGCCGTCAGCACGACGTAATACCCTACTCCTATGGTTCGTTGGTTTGTATTGGCTATCGTATAATATTGTGTGTGTTTTGAGGAGGTTCTCTACCCACCTTATATAGCCAGGGGTAGGCTTATAGGTTGGTTGGATCTAGGAGATAATCGGCAAGTAATAACAGATTACATGAATCATGGGATCATAACATATCCTAACAGATTATGCCATATCTTTAGGATATCTTCCTGGTGTCTTACGGGGCACGCCGAGCAGCGTCGTGCTCCACAAGGCTTCATCTTGTGGGCTAGGCTATCCCTAGCAACGCAGCCCATGTCTTGTGCCATGGGTATCCGAGGTCATACACCCATAGTTATCATTATGCCAACTATCTTGAAGATCGAGGGAGGAACCTCATTGGTATTTGCATGAATACTTCATCTCCAATGACTTAGGGATGTCATCTTGCAACCATGATTGTTCATGGCCTTATGAGACACTATCGACAAACCACCATTATGTTTGTTGACATGAGGATGCATGCCATGATGTAGTGTCATCTCATCATCCTAGTCCTTGTTGCCGATGTGCGAGTTGGTGTCTTTCGAAGATGATGAGAGTAGACATCAATTTGCCAATACAAGGTGGGTTGCACCTTGCTTATCATCACCATCCTGTTTGAGTCTTGGGAAAGCTCAATGCTAGGTTGTCTTTCTCATGGCCTGTTGATTTATTTATCCACTTCCTATGAGTGAGTGCTTTATTGTATATCCATTTTGTGGCACTTGTCTTCTTCCTCTTTGTTTCGTAGCTACAGTGGTGGTTTGGTTTGGGTTTGCAGATTCACACCAAACCATGAATAGTCATATTTTATATTTATTTATCCCTGCAAAATGTCAGTGGACACATACCCGAAGGAATATAACAAATTTCAAATATGGGTTGTTGTCCATAATTTATGTGATTTTCATCTATGCTAATGAAGAGACAGTTTAAGATTACTTTAGCATAGATTTTGTTTATCATGTTTTTATTTGTTCGCTGGATTTTAGCATGGCTCAAGGCAAAGGTACTTGTAGCAAAAGGCGAAGTGAATGAACTTTGATACTTAAAGTTGTTTCATCCATGAAGGATGAGCTATGTCTTCTTTGTACAAAGTTATTGGAGTTCATCATATGCCTTGATTCATCTTTGATGTAAGTTCATCTCGGGACTTTCCCAAATTGAATTTGAGAGTTTTCTATAGGAGTTAGTTCAACAATAGCCATTATCTACTAAAGCATGCTTTTGGTTCAAAAATCAACCTAGACACCACATCCAATTTGATTTAGGAAAGCATTTTAACCTAAGCACCATGCTTAATTTAAAAAGCCTTTGGAAGTAAAATCAGCACACCTCTTGGTTCAAAAAATCAAACTAGACACCATGTCTAATTTAATTTAGGAAAACATTTTAATCTAAACACCATGCTTAATTTAAAAGGTGAATGAAGATACTTCAAAACCTAAGCATACTATAGCAAACAAAGGTAGCATAAAAGCATTTCAGAGATTTACTGAAATAGAGATGAAGGACCATGATCATGGTGAGGAATATTTATATTTTCTCTTTTTATTTAGATAAAGATGCAAGTGATATGGATATATGTAGGGAGCTAAACATGGTGTGGATTTGACATAAGAAAACTCAAACTAAATGGAGTGGATGCATGGATTATTCAAAGTAAAATGCAGTGGAATGCAAAAATCTAAAAGTCCATGAGCAGGACTATCTCACCTTTCTTGATCAAACTCACCATGACTCACAATTTGAGATGGAACTTCTAAGACACAGTGTCTATGTTCATCATATGGGATGAGAGTTGAATTCTGGTGACAACAACCTTTTCTCCAATCTAAACATGGTTAGAATAATATATAAATCTATACAAACATGTGAGATGGCAGGGTTCTAGTGTTGATAGATCATGAACGTTTAGGCACCCTGGGTTCTTCAATGTTTATTCTTCTTCTTGTGGAAATTTGCTGGAAGGATAAAACAACATCTGTTGTCTTGTCTATTCCATAATTCAACAGAACAGGGGTAATCCCACAATAGCTAGTGGTAAACTAGATTAGCAGACATCAAGGTTAATATCAAAATCTTTACACCAATTCTTTTCCTAGCAACGGTGTTAGAAAGCTTGTTGGTATTTTTTAATGCAAATAGAAAAAACTACAAGAGCATGGATACCGTTGTAGCTTTCACCTGGGAGTATTCCAAGGTATCATATTTTTTTATAGGGAAACAATGGTTAAAGAAGTTGATAGTTCACCATCATGTATCTACTAACTAATATACCAACTTGACTAAAGTGGGGGTAAATGATAATAATGATAAGAGTTATGGATAATGACACACACAGGAGAATTCCATGATAAATAAATGAGTAGTCTAGCTAAATTGAGAGGAAAACGGGTGAGTTTAAGGTTCCTGAATACTTCTCTATTACTTTAGTTCTCTTCTAGTTTAGACTAGATATAACTAAAGCATGGGTAGATATAGAAATCACACACAACAAAACTTTGGAGCAGTAGTACCTTTCCGATCCACAAAAAAGACTGGGAAGGGGTGGTTGGCTCACGCTGCCAAAAAGCTCTATGAACACCAACCCGAATGTGGTGGATAAGGCCAGACAGAGCTATCACCTCTGGGGCTACCACAACTAACCATGGGATTGGGTGCAATCTCAAGTAAACACTAGCCTAGACACCATGTCTATTCTAATGATTACTACTCTAATCAAGATCAATAACTAGAGCACTCAATATGAGCAGAGATCCCATGCTAATGTGTGATAACTATACTAACCATACACATGAAAGGCATAAAGTAAATAGAGAAGATAACTATATTAAAGCATATGTCTTGCAAAGGTAAGATACAAAGATATACCAAACCTCAGAGGACTCCTCCATAACCTGAGCATAGCTCAACTCTCCCTAACTCTCAACTCAACTATTCTACTTCTACATCTTGAGAGTGTTGTGGAGATTTCTCTCTTGTGTTATGTCTTGATCTCGAATGAGATCGATCTCTGAATGATCAGGATATTGATCCTCAATGAGATGGCTTCCTGGAGGAGGTCTGGGGGTCCTTTTATGGGGAGAACCTGGCACCCTCCCACCTTTAGCAAGCAAGGTGGTACTAAACTCTCCACCATATCACATTAATATGCAGATGGGCCAAATTCCAAACTGGGCCCATTAATCCTTGGCATGGCTCCATCTCGTCCCTTGATCTGAACCGACTTGGACTCATGGTGGAGATTGATCCTCAAAGGTGGTGGAGAGCCCCCATCGAAAGGGAACCTGTTAGGTGGCCCCCATAGGCTGGCCAGCCCCCCTATCAGTGCCTCACTCTGATCTTTGGTGGTGAGTGTTGTATAATTATTTTGAAGCCTTGGAAGTCAGTTTCGTCGCAGATGATCTTGATTTACTGTGATGATATGGCCCGCTTAGCCCATTTCCTGAATAAATCCTTCTAAAAACATAGATTCACCAAAACTTGTGGAATTTGTCAGTTTAAACCACTAGACCTATATTGGTGACCATATTCATTCATTTATACAAGTTATATTGACGGTTTATAATGAGCATTAACGACCGTCAACAATTACAACACTTCCCAAATATACTTTTCCTCTAAACCCTAGCTACCAATCCTAATCTTTGAAACCACCATTGAAACAAGAAATAAGTGCCTCATTACATTGCCCGAGGCTGGGGAGAAGCTTGGGGGAGACGACCAACATCACTCGGAGATGGATGTGGCTGGGAGAAGCTTGGTGGCAACAGATTTAGAGCACCAAGCTCCCACCCAAGCGTTCCCAGGAAGAAGAAAGGGAGCAGAGGAAGAGAGGGAGAGCCACGGCTGTGACCTGTATGCACCCCTGCCATGCCAGGCGGGGTGGCACGGCGCTACCGTGCTGAAGTTGACAGCACGGTAGGGGCCACCACGTCACCAGTCAGCGCACGTCTGACCTGCCTGCATGGCACTACTATTGTGCCAGGCAGGGTGGTGCAACAGGAATGTTTGTCCGTGCCATGCATATTGGTGCGGCCAAATAGGTTAAATTGAAAATAAAAAGGAGTCATGTTATTT
Organism: Miscanthus floridulus; assembly: GCF_019320115.1. Classification (NCBI taxonomy): domain Eukaryota; kingdom Viridiplantae; phylum Streptophyta; class Magnoliopsida; order Poales; family Poaceae; genus Miscanthus; species Miscanthus floridulus. The sequence goes on from NC_089595.1 coordinate 36,597,476, forward strand.
TTAAAAATACTATTAAAAAAGGGTTAAAATAAAAAAAATTCCATCATTTCGGCATTATACAATTTTGTGAACGAATGGTCCAGCTATGAACGGTTCTAAAGGAACCAAACGGGCCATAATCAAATGTTACTTTCATTCCTCTCTAGTTTCCCTTTTCTTCTCGAACCCTATCTTTCCCTTCCCAATTTCTAGTTGATTTATTACTCAATTATGGTCAGATTGCTCGTGGGGTCATAACAATTGAGTTGTGTGTAACACGTCTAATGAGAGGCCCCCAACCCAGAGCTAATGGGCCTAGCGAGGCCCAAAGAAGGGCGCTGGCCAGCCTCAACCTATTCCAGTGTGCCCCGGGGGGGGGGGGTCACGCACGCCTAGGGGAAGGGCGCTGATGCCCTCATTGCCACCGTCTCCCAAAGCACATTAGGTTAGGAGAATTAGTATGCTAGGAGTTTGGTTTGTTAGGAATGGAGAATCCAATCTATAAGGATATCTCTCATAGTTTCTTAGAACATAAGTCCTATAGGGACTATAAATATAGGGAGGAAGTAATCAATCTAGTCTAACCAAGAATAGAGCAATTGCTCCTTCCTCTATGCTTCCCCTCTCTCCCTGCCATCACCCTCCCTCCTCCCCATGCCGCCAACTCGTGACGCAACCCCCATCTCCATAGCCGCCACCGTCCTCCCCCAAGTGACATGTTAAACCTGGTATCTCAAAGGCCAGATCGATCCCACGATCCTCCCATGGGTGCCAGTTCGATGGCCTCATTGCGGACCTCCACAAGCAGTTTGACACTATGAAGGAATAGTTCAACAACATCAACGACTACATAAAGAACATCGAGCTAGGAGGCCTGACTGATGGGTCCGCTGCCACTGCTCATGCCGAATGCGAGCTCAAGGCCACTGCCACCATGCTCGAGGATGACACCAAGCATGCCATGGAGGAAGCCAGCCGAGCCTCCCTCAAGTAGCAAAAGGAAACAGCAACGTCATCTGCAACCCCTAAGATTGTGGCTGACCTGGAGGGCAAGCTATTCGACAACCCCACCAAGCCAGAGATGCCCACAACTAACAACCTTCCACCGCCATATCCGTACCTGGGGACACCACCAGGCTCCTTCCCCATCCTGATGTTGCGCATCCACAAGCTGTCGTACCCCACGTTCGATGGCAAAGAGGACCCATTGCCATGGCTTAATCGCTGTGAGCAATTCTTCAGGGGCCAAAATATGCCAGAGACCAAACAAGTCTGGTATGCATCTTATCATCTAATAGGTGTCACACAATGGTGGTACATGCGCCTCATGGAATACAAGGCGGTGATGGATTGGGCATACTTCACCTGCTGCGTCAACGAGTGCTTCGTCCCCCCACCCAACGCAACCCACTGGGCGAACTCGCATCCCTGCACAAGACCGACACTGTCGATGACTACACAGAGTAGTTCCTAGCGCATGTGGCTCACACTAGGACCTTGGACGAGCAGCAGCAGGTGAACATCTACACCGCTGGGCTCCTGGAACCGCTAAAGATGGATGTCGAGGTCTAGAACCTACAGGACATGGAGATGGCCATGTCCCTCACCAGCGTGTACGAGTGATGACTAGCGGTGATCTTCAACATCAACAAACTCTAGCCTCTAAGTCAGCCACTCAACTGCTAGCTCTTAAGGTGCCACCATTGACACGTCCAACACCACCCTCTACACCTAGCACACCACTAGTCGCTCCACTGTGACCGTTCAAGCACCTCACCACCGAGGAGATGGCGGAACGCCATCGATTGGGACTCTTCTTTAATTGTAACAAACCCTTCACCCACGGCCACAAGTGCAAACACCTCTTTGACATCACGGCCATCAATGATTACAACACTGACGACATCGACAATAGCCTACTCATGATGATCAGCCAGACATAGTTGGCGGTCTAGAGCTACGCCCCATGTACCTTTTAGGAGTGGTGTTAGGCACTAGCTTCCACATCCTAGTCGACACAGGCACCACGCACAACATCATCAACATCAACATCCCATGTCTCATCGGCCTCCTCAAGCAGCGCATCGACACCATCATCCTCGTCGACAGCGGCAACGAGGTCTTGTGTCGGGCAGCATCCTTTAGCGTCCCACTCCGCATTGACGTAGAAATCTTCTACATCGATGCATTCCTCCTCGACATCAGCAACGACATTGACATCTCCTAGGTACACCATGGCTGGCTAGACTTGGACGGCTGACATGGGACTTTTCCACCATGGAGCTCCAGTGCTACCGCAATGGTCATCCCATCTCCTTCACCACTGCTCAACCTCGACGTGCACCACTGGCCGTCCTTGCCATGCCAGCTCCACCACCCATCAGAAGGGCACCACGGGCTCCACCCTCGCCTCCTCGTGACATCATGAACCGAACAAGCTGGTCTCGATGTCCCAACGCCCTGGACCAAGTCAGCACCATCGATGCCGTCTTCGTCCACCTACGCCGAGCCATCTTGCAACAGCAGGAACTACACCACATCGCTCTCGCCACCACTAATGGCACTACCGCTCCAGCTTGGGAGCTAGATCGAGGAATGCTCTTCTTCGACGAATGCTTCTAGATCCCCGTGATCTTGCCACTACTACAAGATCTTCTACAGGTGCTATTACATGGGGGACCAGCAGACATGGCGCTCCTAGCACTTGGTTGCCACCCACCCAAATGGAGCCTGGCCACATTGCTGCCCCCACAGGCATCCTCCTGGAGCGCCCTTGGCCATAAGGCATGGTGTCACCCACCACGGTGATCTTCATCGACAACCTGGGTCGCAAGCTACTCCGTGTCGACAACGTCTACATTGCCCTACACCCCGACTCCAACCTACACCGACTCTCGCCAGACGAATTCGACATGGGCAACTTCATGTTTGGCACCATGTTGTACTTGATGATGACACCATCTACACGCTATTGCGCTATGATCTGGCGTTGAGTTCCGCCTACATCGTCCCCAACATCGCCAATAGGATCCACATCTAGCTTCATCGCTCCATCACGCAACATGCTTCACTTCGCCATCGACACAGCGATTCATTGCCCCTCCTCGTGATAGCTCGCTAGGCGGCGGGATCAAGGGCGGGTGCTGGACCTTACCACTGCTACTTCTAGCAACCTCCTCTACTGCCTGGAGTTCGTCCTTGAGCGCATGTGGGAGAATATGATCCTAGCTGACCCGATTTATGGTCGTCCTCTTTCTCTCATTGAAGCCATCCTGCCCGGGCAGGACATCCCGCCCGACAGCGTCAATGATTGGGCCTTGCTTCAACATGAGGACGGGCTAAGTGGAGAAGGGGGAGATGTAACACGTCTGATGAGAGGCCCACAACCCAGAACTAATGGGCCTAGCGAGGCCCAAAGGAAGGCGCTGGTTAGCCTCAATCGGTTCCAGCGCGCCCCTAGGGAGTCATGCATGCCTAGGAGAAGGGCAATGATGCCCTCAATGCCGCCGTCTCCTGAAGGAAATTAGATTAGGAGAATTATTATGCTAGGAGTTTGGTTAGTCAGGAAAGAAGACTCCAATCTGTAAGGATATCTCTCATAGTTGCTTGGAACATAAGTCCTATAGGGACTATAAATATAGGGAGGATATAATCAATCTAATCTACGCAAGAATTGAGCAATTGCTCCTTCCTCTATCCCTCTCCTCTCTCCCTGCCGCCGCCCTCCCTCCTCCCCACACCACCAACCCTAGCCGCAGCCCCCATCTCCATAGCCGCCACCCTCCTCCCCCAAGTGACGTGTTACATTGTGTCTCTGAATTCTGCTCTTCTGAAATCTTGCAGTGGGTATGAGCATAATTTAGGGACAAAACAAAAAGTTACATCACATCAAATGCAATTATCAGCACTGAAAGTAGCAATTTTCGAATTGCACACGAACAGGTAGGCAGTTCGGGACATGGTGTGCCGAACACCTACCATACAGGATGTATCCTTGGTCCGGTGGGTGTTACACACAAGCTTGTCAAGAATTTTGATCTGATCCGATGTGATGTGATCTTACCATGTTTGTATTTGTAATCAAATTTTTTTAATTTACAAAGTTTTTGTGTAGAAATGTGCGACACAGGGCTTCTAATTTGTGTGTTGTACCAAGTTAAAAACCATTATTCTAGCTCAAAGTCTGCTGCATCTCTTTAGGATTCCACGCACACGTGTCGTGTGACTGCCTTTTACTGTACTATATATGAGATATATCCATATATCCATTGTGAGCCCCAACACTACCGGAGACCGGCTCTTTGCCAAGTGCCAAGTGGTTTGCCGAGTGTTGTTTTTCGGACACTCGGCAAAGACGCCTTTGCCGAGTGTTTTTTTTGACACTCGGCAAAGAAGCTCTTTGCCGAGTGTTTGACACTCGGTAAAGAGCTTCTTTGCCGAGTGTTTTTTTGACACACGGCAAAGAAGCTTCTTTGCCGAGTGTTTTTTTTACACTTGGCAAAGAAGCACTTTGCTGAGTGTATTTTTTTGACACTCGGCAAAGAAAATTTCAAAGCACATTTTGAAGTAGTAAATTAATTCAAATGAAAAAAAATTCAACTACAAAGTAGTATAACTCATCAAGATGTACAATGTTTGTTTTGGTCTTTTCTTCATATGACAAAGTGAAAGTAAATTTGTTCACAAATCTAACATATCTCTCTTGTAGTTTATGAAATTAAAAGAGAGATATATAAGATTTGTGAACAATGTTAGAACGACCATGTTGGATGAACAGATGACTAAACAACCAAAATAAAATTTGTATATCTCGAAAAGTTATGAAACTTTGTAACTGACAACTTTTTGATTTGAAATCATCTTGTCATGCAAAACTGTGTTTGAATTTCAAAAATTTAAAATTCAAACTTTTCAAACGACCTCGGATGGAAAAACAACCAAAATAAATTCTGTAGATCTCGAAAAGTTATGAAACATTGTAGTTGGCAACTTTTTGATTTGAAATCATCTTGTTATGCAAAACTGTGTTTGAATTTCAAAAATTTAAAATTCGAACTTTTCAAACGACCTCGGATGGAAAAACAACCAAAATAAATTCGGCACTTGGCAAAGCCTTTGCCGAGTGCAAATTGGGCCGACCCATTTTTTACCGAGTGTCCTTTACCGAATGCAGCACTCGGCAAAGCCTTTGCCGAGTGCAAATTGGGCCTTGCCGAGTGCCCCTGGCACTCGGCAAAGCCACTGAGTCCGGTAGTGGTGAACTGGAGCACGAATCCGACGATGGCCGTAGAGAGCTGCAGAAAGGCCGGCCGGCGCGATGGCCGTAACCATAACGGCAGTGCCGGCCACCGGCTTGACGATGCACAGGATCTCGCTGCTGATGCCTTGGTCAGAGCTGGTGAAGTCTCTCCAGCAGAGGTGAGGGTGCTGGAGAAACGTTTTTTCATGCATGGCGCGAGCGTTTTTTCTTTCTCCATTTTCAGAGAACGGGACGGATGGCCGCGTGGATTTAGCAGTAGGCCCAGCATGGCACAAGTGTCTCTCTCTCTTTGTTGCTTCTTTAACTTGCCCCATCTAGAACAGGCTACAAGTTCCTGTCAGGCCTAACAATGAAACGTACTTGTGGCCCAATTCAAGGCTAGTGATGCCATGCATTTCGTTCTTTTTTCTTTTTTACTTTCCTCTCCAAAAATGTTATCCTTCTTACTTTTGAAATTCATTCCATTACTACGGTACTTGTAATAATAATCATTTTTTTTGCGGGGTAATAATAATCATTAAACCTGTAAGTTATCAGCCAACCCAATTACAATCAGTTATGCGAGCGTTAGAATCTATCCCATCAGCTATGAACTTTTGCCACTAATCCTTAGAATTCAGGGTAGCCTTTTACCAATAACCTTTGAAATTTAATGGAACCTTTTTAGTCAAGGAATAGTCCAAATTACTTCTCTAAGTCTGGGCTACGTCTAGATAACTCACTGAACTAACGTTAAATTTGGTTTATTTACTCCCTAAACTGTGTTAGTTGGCTTGATTTACTTTTTAATATTTTTTCTTTTTTCTCCATGTTCAAGTTAATTTTAAATTTTAAATTTGTGAGATGATACCTAACACCATAACTTATGTTTAAAAAACTCACCATAATTTTATCATTATTTTTACAGTCTAGGACATCTAACAACAAATTAATATTAGATATAGAAATTGTACCAAACATAATTATGAAAACATAATAATGTACATTTCAAAATAAGTTATGATGTTTGCTATCACCTCGCAATTTTTCAAATTGAAACTCAATTTGTGCATGGAGAAACAAAAATAAATAAATTTTGCTAATGGGTAAATGGCATTATGGGCCGACATTGGCCAAATTTTAGTCTAAGAGGTTATCTGGACATTGGCCAAATTTGTGGCAGTAATTTGGCCTTTTTCTTTTTGAGTAATGTATCAAAGGTTTTCAAATTACAGTAACTTTTTGGTGTAAATGTTTGTAATGTGCAAAATCCGCTGCCATTTTATTTGAAGCAAAACCACTCGGATAGATTTGGGTGTCAAAATTAAACAATACCGAGGTTCCATGTTTGTAAGAACCAAACAACAGCGTAGAGCATCTATAGGAAAAATAGGCTCCAATAGGTTGTCCAAACCACTCTTCATCTTTTTCGCTCTCCAAAGCCATTATTCTTGCTCGCCATTAATAGAGAGGCTACATTGCTCTCTAAATCCAATATATATGGTAGTTTTCTTATTATTTCTTCACACAAGAAAAAATATGACAAACCTTCTAGTGTAGAGAAAGAAACAAGAGAGTCCATTGGAGACATGGGAGCAACTTCAAGAACTTTTTTATATCCTTTCATATTAATAGGAATAGAGATTTTGGTAAAAAAAAAAACCTCATCCAATAGCTTCTTCTATTAGATCTCCAAATATTGTCATCCTCTATTCCATATTTATCGCTAGTGTAGGGGACTGTGACGCCTAAGAAGGGAGGTGAATTAGGCAACTTAAAATTCTACTTCTAAACTATGGCCTCTAATTCTACCTAGTCAAAACATATGCAAAAAGGTAATCTATCTAGATGTTCAACTACAGTTTTGCTAGGTGTGTTGGTATCTCTACCGCAAAAGAGTGATGCAACCTAGGTTCCAATTCTATGAACTAGCCTATCAACTAAGCTAAGTAAGTAAAGCACACAACCAAGGTAGCAATATAAATGCGGAAGGTAAAGATGAGGTGGAAATGCAAACTCCTATCGACGACTCTGGTATTTTTACCGAGGTATCGAGAAGCACTCAAGCTTCCCCCTAGTCCTCATTGGAGCCTCTCGCAAGGAATCCCTTACAAGAGCCAAGCTCCTGGTCGGGTAACTCCATGAATAGCCCCAGGGCTTCCCCACGTGCAAGTGGATCTCTGGTGTGCCTTTCGGCAAGCCTCTTTTGGATGGCTCCCCACCGTCTTCACTATCAAGCTTCTGCCCGAACCGTCGCGGGCCTTTTCCCTTCGGTACACGATGGCAACCACACCACAAATACGGTTGGTATGATCTCGTAAGACTACAAGCCCCTTTGATGCACAACAATAGTGCACGCAAGCACCGAGTGGTAAGAGGTATGCAAACCTCACTGAACACTAGGCCTAAACCTAGAGCAAGCGCATAAGCGGTGGTCTAATCAACCTAAGCACTTCGCAAAGCACCTACGCTAATCACCTAATGAAACACTAAGCACTATGCAAGCGAAGATCATTAAAATGGTGTATCAACACCCTTGGTATGTTTCCTCAGCTCCACACACCTTAAATGGCCGGTTGGAGGTTCTATTTATAAGCCCCGTAGAGAAAGTAGCCGTTGGGGGCGAAACCTAGCTTTCTGCTACTGACCGGACGCTGCTATCGTCCTTACCGGATGTGTCCGGTCATCCCAACTGTTGGAGCGTGCGCGTGTTGATCGGACTGTGACCTCTCTGGACTCGATTGGACGCTGCACTTCATGCGTCCGGTCGTCCAGTGCCGCTACGTCCGGTCACCACTGAGCTATTGCCGCGACGATGAACAGTGAAGTTCGTGCGTCCTGTCACTACTTCGCTCAGCGTCCGATTGCTGCTGCTGACACCTGCTGTTGCCAAGCAACTGATTGGACGCGTTCGGTCATCCCGAGGGCTGCGTCCGGTCACCTCTGTGGTGCTCGTTTCTTCACGATCCTACGACCGGCTTGGTTCCTATCTTCGTGCTTGGATTTTGCTTGATATCTTGGGTCTTCTCTTGTGCTTCTAAGGTCTTGCTTATAGTGTTGATCAGGGGATCATCATGTTGCCTTCATCCATGTCACGTCTTGCACCCTATTAAACTACAAAATAATTACTTGCAAATTCATTTGTCTAATTTGGTTGTGTTGGTCATCAAACACTAAAATACAAAGTAAATAGGCCTAGGGTCCATTTTCCTTAAAGCTAGCTAAAGATGTATAGTGTGATGGCTATTCAAAGTGCACACAAGATATACAGAGGCTATTGGAAGGTGAAAACATATATATAGAGATTTTTATTCAATGACTCACTAAAAATATCTAGATGCTATACACATGGACCAAGCCTTAAATATTTGACACCATATGCCATTATTGTGGGCTACTTGCCCTCGTGATTGCGCGTGTATTCGTGTCTAGAAAAATAAGAACTTTTTGTATTACAGTTCATACTAATATATAGGTCTACACTACTCTAGGTCAAGCACCGGTCAAGGTCAAGCATAATCACAAAACAACCACGGCATCGTTGTCTCAATTGCTGTGAGATTCTCAAATTCTTTTCCTGCGGAGGACGAGAAATAAAGAGGAGATTTTATTTCACTGTGCTGAGATTTGTGTTTTGTACGGGCTATATTTTAGTTGGCTGCCGATCTTATCTTTTCTGGCATCTAATGCCGTTACCATAATATGAGCACCAAATAAAAAAAAATGCAAAAATTAACTCCACCAGTGATAATCAGAACAAACGAAAGAGGCAAACTACCCAGGGTATTGATGTGGCCGATAAAAGTTGATTCTCTTGTGCATTGATGCTGGCACCGAGTATTGATGATACTGCTGGATGGTGTAGTATTGGATTGCTGATTAAGCTAAAATCGGCTTTACTCCCTCTACAAAGCTGGAGTATTGTTTAATGGCAATAGGAGAATCAAGGAAAGGCCTTGGAATGGCCTAGACATTTCGTGTGATAAGACAGAAATGGTTTTTATGCATCAACAGTGTCATAGTTGAGAAAGGAGACATGACAAAATTCTAGTTATCGGCTTGGTTGAATAGAAAATCAGCAAGAAACATTGCACAAAATCTATATACTAAAGCAACCAGAAAGAACAAAACAGTTCAAGAAGCTCTCAATAGCAACAGATGGGTTAGACACCTGCTGCCTATCGCGTCAGACAGTGAGAATAAAGAATATATAGAGTTATAGGAAACGATAGGAACATCCCTCGGAATATTGAAAACGAGGATGAGATTCTTTGGAGATGGACATCAGATGGTGATTACACAGCCAAGAATGTTTACAGGGTTCAATTCATGGGGAACTATGACAAACTGAAGATGAACCCTATTTGGAAGGCCAAAGCTGAACCAAAATGCCGGTTCTTTGCAGACTCTGATGCATGTCAAAATTCTCACGGCGGAAAATCTACAAAAGAAAGGTTGGCAAAATGACCCAATTTGTAAGTTATGCAACAATGAACAAGAAAACCCAAGGCATCTATGCAAAGATTGCTCCTACACAAAATGAGTTTGGACAATCGTCAGCGTGTTGTGGAACTTATCATCACAGTTAGTGCAAACTTATAGGATTCAGTCTACAAATGTTGGAGAAGATGGAGAAGAAAAATTGAAAAAAGCCAAAAGAAAAGAGTTCGACGGGATCTTAATTTATTTTTGGTGGAACACATGGAAGGAAAGAAAATAGAGAACTTTTCAGCAGGAAGAGCAACGATCAGAAGAGGTTGCCTATCTCATCAAAGAGGACATTCGGTAGCATCTCGTATAGCATTTGACAAAGACCGTGACGGATAGAGAAGCTTTGATTTTAGTCTTAAGTTTTTTCTTCATTTTTAGGGTCCTCTGTTGTTGGAGCGATAGTGTGATCCACCGTTGGTTGGTTGTCTTTTTTGTTTTGGTTATAACTTTTTTTCTCTTTCTCCTACTAATACATTTTGGCAAAGCTCTTGTCGACCTTTCAAAAAAACAATTGGAGAATCATTCATTTTGGACCATCGGTGGAGACTATTTTCAATGGCAGTTTTCTAAGCTAACCACTCTTAGAGCATCTCCACTAGATTAAGAACACTTACTCTCATTTCCCTGTAGCTAGTTATAAATGGGATTTGGTAAAAAAAAAAGCTCCATCAGATCCCGTTTCTAGATCTGCTTTTCCTATTTTTTTGTCAATCCCTCAAAATTTCCTCTCAATCCCTCAAAGAAAAGGGAAGAGGCTGAGATTTTTTTTCTCAGTCCCCTTTCCCTACCTCCTCTCATTGATCTCTATGCCCATAGCCTGAGGGCCGCTACAGCTGCCCCTGGCCCCGACATGGCAGCGGGAGTCGCTACTGCATCGGGAAGGCCGCCACCTCCGCCAGCCCATACTATGCTGGGCAGGCCTCCTCGCCGTGCCGCGCACCAGGCATGCTTCTGTGCCTATGTCACAACCTCTGCCCATAGGCGCATAGGCCTACGCCGCTGTGACCCGAACCACTGTGTCACGACCTTCGGCGGCGGGTTGTAACTTCCCTTGCCGCGAGATGGAGAAACGAGAGAACAAACAAATTGCAACCTATGCTGGTGGGTCGCGACCTCCCTTGCCACGAGACGGAGAAATGAGAGAACAAACAAAGAGATATTTATTTACATTACACTAATATGTGGAGCCCACATAATAAAGGGGATGGTGTTTTCACAATGTCCTGCAGTAGCTCTCCCCTATAAGGTGGAATTCTATTTTCTAAATCCCCTATATCAAATTTTAAGGGAAAGAGGAAAGGAGATCTCATGGTAAGTGTGGGTCTTGTTGGCATCCTGGAAGGCGGGTCTTGCATCCTTAGGACGCTCCTCCCCCTTGCTGTCGTCTGATTCGTGGTCCTTGCGCGTTTGCCTCTTTTTTTCCTCATCGCGGAAAGCTTTGGCCATGCCATAGCATTGCCGCATGGTATACTTGATGTTCTTGTGAATCGGGCACAGGCCATCAAGGAGCTTCTCGTAGTTAGCATTGGCGACTAGAGGGGGGTGAATGGGAGCCTCAAATTTTCCTTTGAAAAACTAGGCCGAAGTCCCGAAATCACCGCTAAGAAAGAGAAGCAAACGCCATGATGTCCATGACCCAAATGATTGGGTGGATGTTCCCTAGGAACACAGTGAGACACCACAAACTCAATTGGAGAGCACTCACGAAACCGAAACTCTGAGAAAGGAGCACTCAACTCCTATAGAGAAGAAGCGAGAGCCCAACCAAAAATACTTAGGCAAACTGGTGACAAAAGTACTTTGGAAAGTTCCTTAGCATGTTAGAAAACCAACGAAAAAAGAGAAACTCAATTCGGAGTTTAAACGAGCTAGAACCGAACGAAACAGCACAACTTGGGAACGGCTGACTGTCTGCTACAGTACAACAGACGGTCTGCTATGGTACTGTGGACTGTCAGCTACAGTCACAGTACAAAAATCAGAAACTCGATTGTGAGAAACTGGTTCTGCTCGCGACTGAAGCAGGAGGGGCGGACTGTCCGCACCTAGGGCTGAAGTGGAGCGCTGGCCTCGCCTATGCTCGGCCCCGATGGGTGGACTGTCCGGGGGTGCTCCCCGGACTGTCCGTGACTCACGAATCAGCATAGAAACAGATCGCTCGAAAATCGCCCAAACACAAATTTGCCCGATTTGCGACCAAATCAAAACCAACTGCCACCAAAATTGAACCAAGCTATCACAAGGCAGCAGGGAAGCTACTCCTAAGAGATCATCGCTTAAAGATTTGTCAATCGTCGGGAAATTTGGATCATGCGAAGAACACTACCTTTTCGACTCCGAAAATTAAATCGCCCCGATCTATGAACTTGAGGTTTCAATCAAATTCTTCGGTGGAAAGGCTCAACTCACGTCCTAGTTCATTCCAAATCAATTGGTTTGACTCAAAATGACCCACAACTCAAGAATCGAACAAAAACGTGAGAAGGGGTGGAGAGGAAGAAGCAAGAACACGAAGAACACAAACAGGTATAGCACAAAGACATCATACCATGAATCCCGGAGGGCACGGGGAGGTTAAGGCCTCCATTCCTGCAAAATTCTTTAGTTCAATTACACGGATGTGATGGCTACAACATCCGAGGACCTTTTGAGAGAGAAAGAGATAGACTAGAGAGAGAGGAGACCTAGAGAGGTGGAAATGAAATAGCAAGAGGTGAGGGTGACTGGGGCACCCTCATCCTTATTTAACAGGGGTATTACATTGTTCCAAATTGCCCCTAGATAGTTAGAGCGAACCACCTAAACCTATGGTTTTATGGTCCAACTCCGTCTTCTGTCGATCGGACGGCCATGCTTCCTGCATAGATCTGCTTTGCCTCGATGCAACCTCTGTGATTCCGCCACATGCCACCCCATTCCTCCTCGGAACCTCCACCCAGGTTTTGAGGCCCAAACCCAAAAACAGTTCACCGGTGGTTTTGTAGCCCAAACCACCAAACCCGCTCGCAAGTAGCGTACTCCATACGCGTCCCCCGCTCCTCGATACGTGTCACCATTGTCCTCGACCGCCCGGCCGCCAAGTCTTCCAGAGCCTCCGCTCGACTTACACATCTGCCGTCTTGACTTGGTCAACACGGTCACTCCTCCATGTACACTTGCGCTTGTCGATGTCCCCAGGTGTCAGCCACCACGGCTGGTCCTCCGATGCTCCGGTCCCTCAGTCCAAGCCTCACATCCGCCCTTCACCGCTCTCGGTCCATCATCATGCCCCGTCTCTACTTGACCTTCACCATGCCATCGACCACCACCTCCGAGCTCCACACCTACACACCACAAGCCAAGAGACATATTGCACAACATCGTTGACAATCACTCATCACTCGAAGACCACATGAGTCCATATCGAACATGTGTCTACAATCTCCCCCTTGATGAGTGCATTGTCAACACCAACACACAAATAGCATAAGATACAGAAGTAGAAGAAGAGGAAGAAAGAAGGAACTCACCCAAATGACCAAAAGCCAATGAAAAGCCAAAATAGGGTCATTTGAAGTGAGCAAAACTTGCACAACTTGGTCCCTAAAGACACGAGCAATGGCTCGACGCAACCAAGCAAAACACAGTTAGTCCTCAAGAAGAGGCAGAATGGGCTCAACACCACTAGCAAAGCTCAAAGCACCTGAAAAATAGCTAGACCCTCTAGAAAAGGCAAAGGCTCAACACATCTAGCAAAAAGCAACTCAAACACAACTCCCCCTGAACAAATGCAATCTCTCTTAGATATATGCACTCTCAACGAAAACCTCCCCCTTAGAGTGGTTTGTGTGTGAAACATTCCCCCCTTGTTGATACATGCACTTATCAAGCTAAAGCCTAAAGATTGCAACTCCCCCTCAAAGTATGCTAAAATGCACAGGGATGCAGAAAATGAAAAAGCTTCAGGAGTATATCATTCAGAATGAAAGAATGCTCTAATGGATACTGTCATGTTAGGAAGACAATAAAACTGAAGGCTGGCAAATGCTCAAACTGATCATAGGATACAATAGTGAATTGCAAAGCATTTTAAGCCAAATTTTAGCCTAGAAAAAACATTTACCATAGAATTAGCACTTAGCATGTATAAGCAGGAAATCAATAAGTGCTTTCAAATCTATACAAGGTGAACTACCTCAAGCTAGTGTCTAATCAACATGCCACAAAAGAATTCACAACTTGTGTTTTGCATCAAATTTTCATTTTAGTCATTTTGCACAAGTAACATAGAAGGCATGTGATTGCGAGAGGTTGTAAGCACTATCTTGCCTAACTTTTTGACCGAGCGAAGCCTATGTCAAAAGACAATCAGAAGCTCAAAGCATCGGTCTCGGTCATACACTACACTACTCAAGTTCATCTCTAAGTGCAATAAGAAGTAGTCTCGATACAATGATGTGTGATAATGCAAACTCTCTCGATCTTTCTGTTTCAATTATCCTGGAGTCATAATTTTAACTAATTTTCAGAGTAAAACAAGTGGAAGCGAAAGACTCCAAGACTGAGACATAGTAACCTAGCATAAACATGATAGAACCCATAATCTCACACATCCTACACATGCTAGGAGCCAGACTAAGTGGTGAACCAAATTTGTAGATTTATCAATTTTAGATCAAGTTCACATTGAAAACAGACTTAGCTCATCAAAAGTGTATCACATGATCAAAAGGAGCCTAAGCTAGCCATACCAACATCATGTATCACATAAACATCTATCACTAAGAGCATAATCTCATTCTCAAATATGTACACATGAAGCTCATGATGCACTATAATACATGATGCAATGCAAAGGGTGTATGATACAAAAACAAAACAGGGGCTAGAACAAGAAAACCAAGAAAAACCAAAAACTATAGTACAAGAGCCAAGACTTCCCTCCTCTAAAAAGGGAAGCAAACACCCAACTCCCTTCACAAGTGGGCAAATGATGCTAGGTCGAGGGGTTTTGTAAGGATATCTGCAAGTTGGTTTTGGGTGTCAATGTGGCAAAGGTCAATGTCTCTTTTCTCATAATGATCTCGCAAGAAGTGAAAGCGCACATCAATGTGTTTAGTCTTGGAGTGGAGAACTGGGTTTTTGGCTACACTTATGGTACTTGTGCTATCACAAAAGCAAAGGCACTCTAGTGAAAACTAGGCCAAAATCTCTCAAGGTGGCTATCATCCAAAGCAGTTGGGAGTAACAATTAGTGGTAGCAACATATTTAGCTTCTATGGTGGATTGCGCTATGCTAGATTGCTTGTGAGAAGACCAAGATACCAAAGAAGAACCAAGAAATTGATGAGTCCCTGACGTGGACTTTCTATCTAAGCGGCAGCCAGCAAAATCCACATCAGAATACCAAAGCCCAAACTCAGGAGTGAAATGAAGGTACCTCATGATCCTTTTGATGACATGGCGATGAGACATGCGCAGCGAGTCTTGAAAGCACGCACATAGACACACAACAAACTATATGTCTGGTCTTGTCACCGTTAGGTAGAGCAAAGACCCGATCATGCTGTGGTGCTCCTTCTGGTCCACGGCTTCTCCTTCTTCATCAGCATTCAACACCATCATGGTTAACATGGGCGTCAAAAGAGGCTTGGCCTCACCCATATCAAACCTCTTCAGCACGTCCTTGGTGTACTTCCCATGGTGCATGAACGTCCCTTCTTGGGTTTGCTTGATTTGCAACCCAAGAAAGAAGGTCAACTCTCCCATCATGCTCATCTCAAATTCCCTACTCATAAGATCAACAAACTTGGCAACAAGTGCATGAGAAGAGCCACTAAAAATGATATCATCCACATAAATCTGAACCAAGAGAGAACCATTGCCTTGCTTGAGGAGAAACAAGGTTTTATCAACTGAACCCATTTTAAAACCCTTGTTAAGCAAGAAGGTTTTCAAACGCTCATACCATGCTCTTAGAGCTTGTTTCAAACCATACAAAGCCTTGTGAAGTTTAAAAACATGGTTTGGAAGCTTTGGGTTCTCAAAACCAGGAGGTTGCCTCACATAGACCTCCTCCTCTATGTGGCCGTTTAAGATAGCACTTTTAACATCCATCTGAAAAAACTTAAAACCCTTTGAAGTAGGAAAAGCTAAAAGGATTGTAATCACCTCTAAATGAGCTACATGAGCGAAGGTCTCCTCATAATCTATACCTTCTTTTTGGCAAAAACCTTGGGCAACCAACCTAGCTTTGTTCCTCACTGCCACCCCATCTTCACTGTATTTGTTTTTAAAGACCCACTTTGTTCCTATGGGATGGCACTCTGGTGGAGGTGGTACTAAAACCCAAACCTAGTTTCTCTCAAAAATTTCCAACACCTCATGCATGACATGTACCCAATCGAGATCAGATAAAGCATGTCCAACATCTCGAGGCTCAAAAGAAGCAACAAATACAGAATAAGCAAAGTGTGAGATGTGATATGACCTGGACCACGTGACTCGCTGGTCGATGTTGCCAATCATGGTCTAAGGTGGATGGCGACGCTGAATGTGGCATGGTGCCTCCCTAGGGGAAGTTGCCTCCCCCTCAACAGCAGCTAGTTCCTACTCAGGTGCAGTTGGCATAGGCTGAGAAAGCTACTTGAACGGCCCCCAAGAGGTGGAAGTAGAGGGATCAGGACCATGAGTTGAAGTTGTTGTCGTAGGCTCATGGGGGGCAGCCAGTGGAGTCGGCTCGGGATCACCCCAATCAGCATCTTCCTACTCCTCCTCCACAAAGATGCTTTCACCAAGCTCATCCCCACCCACATGCTCAAAGGCAAGAGTTGCACAAGGTATGGTTTCATCGAATGTGACCTCACAGGTCTCCACAACATGGTTAGTTTCAAGGTTAAGTACGCGATAAGCTCGAGAATGAGAAGCATAACCAAGAAATATCCCATCAGAGGACCTAGACTCAAACTTGTCCAAATTACCTTGCTTGAGGATGAAGCATTTGCATCCAAACACCCTAAAATGGCTTACCTTGGGTGGCCGCCCAAACCACAACTCATAAGATGTCTTCTTAATGAAAGCTCGAGGAAAATGCAGTTTGAAACATGGCAAGCGATGTTGATTGCCTCAGCCCAATATCTCCTAGGAGTCCTATGCTCATCGAGCATTGTCCTAGCCATTTCAACCAAAGTCTGATTTTTGCGCTCAACAACACCATTTTGCTAGGGGACATAAGGAGAGGAAAACATGTACTCGAGACCCAAAGAAGAGCAAAAGGTTTCAAAATAAGTATTCTTGAATTCTGTGCCATTGTCACTGTGAATCACTCTCATGGCATTCTTAGGGAACTCATTTTGCAACCTCAAAATCAAATCTCGAGCATGAGAAAAAGCCTCATCCTTACCCTCCATGAAAACACCCAAGAGTAACGAGAAAAGTCATCCACGATCACTAGAACGTACCACTTTCCACCAACTGACCGAACCCGAGCAGGACCAACCGTGTCCATGTGAAGTAGCTCGTTGGGTTCCTTAGTCATGACTTGATTCATAGGAGGGTGAGAAGTAGCAGCCATCTTCCCATGGCAACAAGGGTGACAAACAAGATCCTTCTCAAATTTCAACTTGGGCAATCCTCGGATTAGGTCAAGTGAGCTCAACCTAGCAAGTAGATCGAAGCTTAAGTGACCAAGCCTCCTATGCCACTTCCAAAGATCAGAAGAGGATCCAGCCATAAGACAGCGAGAAGAACCAAAGAAGAGAGAAAAATCAGCTCGAAAGACTTGGCCAAAAGGGACAATCTGACAAAATAAGATTTCCCTGAGAATCAAGAGCTCAAGACAAGCCGGTCTTAAAGCGCACTTCAAAGCCATCCCAAAGGAGTTGCGAAACAGAGAGCAAGTTAAAATGCAAATTCAAAACCAGCACAACATCCTTGAGAACAAAACTCTCATTAACCCGAATGGTTCCATGAGAGAACACTTTACCTTTGCTATTGTCCTACAATGTGATGTATTCCTTGCAACTCACAGGGTCGAGGCTAGAGAACCACTTTGAGCTTCCTGTCATGTGGTGCGAACAGCTAGAATCAATGAGCCATGTGTTCTCTAGGCCTCCGTCCTATATCAATAGAAAGGCATGTGATGAGCAAATGGCGCAACACTAGGGTTAGTAAACTATGAAGGATACCAGTGTTGGGTCATTTGCCCTGAAAAAGTGTTTGGAAAACACCAATCATGCCATGTGTCGATGCGAAAATGTGGTAGATGCACCGAGGGACATGCAACAAGCCAAAACGATCTAGAGATCTGCTTGGCTTCAATCATAGGACTAGTCGATCCTGTGAATCCTAGAGATGTGCCAGTCAATTTGACCTGCAATTGACAAGGAGAGAAAATTTATCAGTAATTTAGGGTGGAACATGCTGGTTTTGCCTAGATAGTTCCAAGTGTGCTGCTTCGGAAGCAGCTAAACGGGAAAATCGACCCAATAGCCGATACGAGGAGAAATCAACTATTAAGGACTGTGACGCTCATGGGTCATGATTGATTTATAATAACGAGCACAATGCACCTAGTTTAAATGATCCTTTCCCTTATCAATATGTACATGTCAAAGATACATCATTGGCTAGATCAGATTTATTCAATGCATGGTGCAAAGCCAATGAATTCGGTAAAAGGGATATGCCATGCAAAAATCGACTGTTTAATATAAAAGGGTCTACGAACTATCTAGATCTAATTTATTACCAAAAATAGTGACGTTTGACCAGATCGATGCAGTTATGATGAAGACAATAATCTAAAACTAGAAAATCCATAAAACTGACTAGGTCAACAGGTTCATGAAAGCATGCCATATCTGTGAAAGCATGGGTGGATCGGCTAAAATAGCCAATGCATGCATAGCAAACAAATAGAGTAGATATCTCGATCATGAACAAAACCACTAATTGATGGTCTCTAATCTAAAGTCTTACCAGTGAGGTTCAACCGGATCAATGCAGCTATGGTAGTGTCATTAGATTAGATCTCATTAACTAGTGAATTTATCCAAGATCAAAACTTGTCTTTGAATACGTACTATGCTTGATTGGAATAGAGACAAAACAACTGATCTAGCATAATTAAGCTATCAATCATGAGATGCATAGTGTGACTAGACTAGAACATGACCAATTTTGATGATATGATGCCGCTCTATCTCTTTTTCAATTGGATCATTTGTTATGATTAATAGAACATTAGTCATAATAAGATCGATAACTGGTGAATCAACTAAAAATAGTAAGGAATCTTACTAATCTTAGTTGATTCGATAACTAGTGATATTGTATTAAATAATAGGTTATCTAACACAAGATCGATAACTTTGATCTATATTATGATTCATAAGAGATCAATCAGCTGATGCAACCTTATAGATGATAACACAAATCGATAACTAACTTATACTAGAGATCATAAGAGATTGGTCGGATCGATGCAGCCTTACAAACAAAAGTATAAGTCATGACAGTACTTATAGACAAGCTAGAGGTCGACCGGATTGATGCAGCCCTGCTTGTTGAAGAACCCGCCAAGATCTACAGTACTCCTACTCCTAAGAGAAGCCAAAAAAAAGTAATTGGTATTGATTGATTGGTTGTCCTTTACAATAATTGGGGTCCAATATTTATACCCAGAACTTAAACATGAATCCTACTCAAATATGACTTATTACAATCTTTGAAATAAAAGAAAACATTCCTAACTTAAGATAATTTAGACCCTAATCTTTTCCCTTTTGTAGAGTCCAACATGTTTCCCCCCGACGCCATCTATACGTAGTTCATTGATGTTGTCTGCTAACGTCATCTATAAAATAGCTAATTTCGACACTGCATCAAAACCAGCTGATATCGATTCCCATCTGATCGATCCCTTGATGATACAATCTTAGAAGCTTCAAGTTCCCATGTTCTTCTTTCCCAAATTTTGGTGTAAACACATGCCCTCCAATTTTAGGATAAAAATAATTTTATTCTAAAATTACCACGTCTATACCCCCAATGGGTCCATAGTCACGGGTAGAGAATCTTGATCTGGGGCCTACTATCTGTCATCTTCACCAATGTCCTTGCTAGATTATGAGCCCACACTTCAAAGCTTCAAGATAGCATTATTGCTTCATGGACGCTTGGATTCAATCTTCCAGATCGACTATAAATGCCTATCCGACTTTGGTGAGAGCAACCCAACAACTCAGTTATGTTTCTCTTCTGCTTGCCTCCTTGAGTGCTCATGGCTTTGTTAGACACTCCATGGTCTAATCCCTTACTATGAGGGTCTTGAGTGCTTAGAAGAATTCTTGTGCATAGGGCGATTATGTCGCCCACTTCAGTGCCTTGTCGAGCAAGAGGATCAGTTGCTGTAGCTAGAAGAATTTTTTTGATATCACCTAAGTCTTCTCACCATCAGCGCAGAGCTATTCTAGTGTTTGCAAGGGTTCAAATGTGTGGACACCTTCCCCTTGTTCACTCTATCAAATGCTCATGCTGAGAAATCGGTGGGTTATATGGGCATCCTTTTAGCGGGTGGTCTCCTTTCTCCCCTAATTCTATTTGTATTAGTGGGCTGATATGACTTGGTCCACGATGACTTTCGGTCCAGTGGGGATCCAGACTCCCTTCAATCCGACAAAGTCTTAGTGGGTCAAACTTCGGTTAATGTAAACCTTTTATATCAATCCCACAGTATCTGTAATTATGGGAAGTAATAAGTCTGAATCTGTTATTTTCCTTGAACCGTTCCCTGAATTTCTAGTGTTGATCCATTTCCATAACTGACTTCAATTCTATAACCCCAATGAAATCTATCTTCTCACCTCCTGGGCTATATATATGGGCCATGGTTGTGGATCAAAAAACAACCTGCTTTGTCCCAAACCTTCTATGTCTTTGGTGTGATTTGCTTTCTAATAGGCTCGAAGGCATGGAGAATGGCAAGAGGTCTGCTGGAGAGGCCCTTGATGAGTCTGTGCCACCACACTAGCATCTTTGTCACTAGTAGAATGCAACCCATGATCTCGAGCGGATGGACCTTCATCTGAACGAGCTATAGGATGCTGTCACCATATCAAAACATAGGGCTGACTCCACTCAAGCGAGGCTGGCCAAGGCCAAGGCCAGAATCATGGGTGAGATATCCACCACAACTTTCTGTTTTCTTAGTTTTATCTTCAAGATCTTGATTATCCCTCATTTGAATGCTTTTAGACCTATTGGCCTAATTGGAAAGCCTTCGATCAGCTACAGAGTATGTAGTAGGATTCGTCAATGCCTGGGGTGCCGTGCTGGTGGTTCGCCTGTATGATATCCCAAACCACGTTAGAGAAGTTGCCCTTCATGGTGTTCATCATGGTGCTGCCATGGCATTGGCTGTTGCTCAAGCCCGCTTTGGTCATGAGCTTCGACTTCTTCCCCATGGTTTCCCAGCCACCAAACACCCTAAGGACCATGAGCTCCTAGTCCAGGACTTCTTCAACACTGCCAACTCCATAGCCCTCGCTTCCCAAGCTAAAGACATAGTGAACAAAGTGTTCTCTAGCCCTTAGTTTGTAATAGGAGAAGCTAGCAAATAATTTCTTTATTTAAAGTGACTCCCCTTTTGCCCTATACTCATGTTTTGCAAAAGTGAGAAGCTGATCACAATCAAAACCTTGTAATCATCGGCTGTTAAGTTCTTTCAACTCTCAATATGCCGCAATGCAATTCTAATTTTTAAGGAAGAATGGTTGCATACCCATATACCTGTTTGTAAGGAGAGCAGTTATCTGGCCTATTGCATGTCTCCTTGAGGCTTAGTAGAATAGCCATTTTAGATTAACCAATTTTGACTAGTGATTCGATCTGACTCATTTAAATCTAAAAATGGCTCTCATGGTAAAACTTTTCAAACTCCTCCCCGGTCATCAATCGCCGCTTTTTCCCTCAGAACTGGTAGAACCACGCTCCCTTTTCCATTAATTGGGCTTGCCTTTACATATTCCAAGATATTGACCATCCCATCTCCATGGCTATAAACACCGGCCAAGGGCTCTGGCTTCAAGCACATCTACACTTGCAACCGCCTCTGATCTCTACACTTCTCAACCTTCACAAACCCTATAGCAGTTCCCTTCTTCTTCCATGATCTAGGCCAGCATCCATAGCAAGAGAAGATCACCATAGCAAGCACGCAGCGAAAGATCTCCTAAAGGAGGAGGTCCCGGTCGACCAATGGCTCTGCTGCATGAGGTAAGACTGAATGCTTCCATCCATTGCAAGAATCATCTACTAATGCATCTATAGGCTCGTCCTCAATGATAGCCTCTAGCCGCTTCCTCTCAGGGCCGCCGCTTCTGTTGTTGCCAAGTTGGGCTCGTCGTCGGACTCCTTCGACTCCTACAATGGCGATGATGCCCGACGTTTCCTCCAGGAGTGGAGGGCAGATAAGGACTGTTACTCTGAGGCAACTCAAGAGAACGGTCAGCTTGAGAGCTGCCTCGAGGCTTCTCAAGCCACCCTCCTCGCTGCCGTGGAAGAAACCAACGCTGCTCGGGCGCGGTTGGCTGAGTATGACACCATGGTGGTGGGTAAGAGGAATTCAAAGAAAACTTTTATTCCAATTTCCATTGTCTTTGTCTTGATAGCTCCTTTGTTTTTGTGATTGCCAGCCTTGATGGTGCAGTTGGAGAACTTCCAACTGGCAGTGAATGTGGCTATGATGGCCATCAATGCTCGGGGCCCTCTTCCCAACAACCGCATGCACAACATCTCAGCACACGTCTAGGAGATCGCCCTCTATGGCATTTACCGTGGCGTGGTGGTGGCTTTCACCGTGGCGTAGGTCTAGACTAGGCATGATCTCTGCACCATGGAGCCGAGCTTCCCGATGGCCGACGCCCTCAACATGCATGAGGACCTAATCGAGGACTTCGAAGACGCCGCAACAGCCATTGTGGATATCTCCTCAGCTTAGGACGTCATAAATAGGGTGTTCGATTAGCTTGTACCTAGGACAAACTGATCAATGAATGAAATCCCTATTTTCCTATGATCGCGTCTCAGTGAATTTCCTATAATATCTTTGTATACATCATGATTGTCTCTGTGTTTGTTTTTACTCTATAGGAGATACATATCGTATTGGCTTCTACCCTTTCAGGTCTATTTTTTGAACTGGAGGCGATACCCTTCCGGTATGGACTATTAAAGCCAATGACTAAGTAAACTAGCTATCAAGTATTAGTCCAAATGCTAGGATAATATTTCTTTAGATACTTTCCATTGATCGCTCTATCAAATTCCTCTTCTCATCCTAGCATTTCTAAAATATAAGCATTGCTAGGCGCACAACGTTTAATCTGATAAGGTCCTTCCTAGTTAGGTGAACATTTGCTGAACTTGCTATCTCTTGACCCGATCGACAATTTCACCTTCTAGACCAAGGCTCCTTCAGAAAATTATTTGCTCTTGACCTTCTTATTGTAATACTTCACAATCCTTAGCTTATTGGCTTTGATATTCTCAAGAGCATGTAGATGATTGCAACTTAAGTCTTCTAAGTCATCTATCATAAGATTCTAGTAAACTTTGGCTAACAAATCATTTTGCAACGTAACACACCTCGATCCAATTTGAATTTTCCAAGAAAGGACTACATTATGACCATACACAAGTTCATAAGGTGACTCTTTAATTGATCCATGATAGGCCATCCTATATGCCCATAATGCCTCATTAAGCGTTGAATACCACTTCCTTGGCCGCTCTTCGATCTTTTTCTTGATTAGCTTAATCATAATTCGATTGGATGCCTCTGCCTGGCCATTAGCCTGAGCATAGTAAGGAGAAGAATTTAATAACTTAATTCCCATACTGGCAGCAAAATCTCTAAACTCTTCTCATGTGAACATTGTCCCCTCATCAATAGTAATAGTTTGAGGAATCCCAAAATGATACACAATATGTTCCTTGACAAAATCAACCATGTTCTTTGAGGTTACCGTCTTCAAAGGAATTGCCTCAACCCACTTAGTGAAGTAATCTATTGCAACCAATATAACCTTATGTCCTTTACTTGAAGGTGGAAAGATCTAGCCAATTAAATCAATTCCCCAACCTCAAAATGGCTATGGTTTGATTATTGGATTTATAGCCGATGCAGGCAATTTCTAAATATTACCAAAACATTGACAATCCTGACACCCCTTATAATATTCAAAACAATCTTCTAGTATTGTTGGCCAAAAATATCCGGTCCTACGAATAATCCATTTCATCTTAAAAGCCGATTGACGAGCTCCACATTTCCCTTCATGTACTTCACCCATCAACACTTTAGCTTCTTCTTGATTTAAGCATTTAAGCAACACCCCATCGACTTTCTTGTAATATAATTGATCATCTAGCAAAACATACTTAGTCAATTTATACCTGTAACACCCTAGGTGTTAGCCTTGCATAAATTGACTTGCATTGCATGAGCATGAGCATCAAGCATTCATATTTAAGCTTTTACAATTGAAACATTTGATTGAAACATACGAAACATGCTTGTTATTTCATGTCTCCTTGTACCTATGCATATGATCACGAGTGAATACATGTAAATGATGATTGTGAGTCACTAAAACATATTAGCTACACTTATGATGACTAGTGGAACAATGTTCATAAAGATCATTTTGACTAATCAAGTACTTAGGTGATGCTATTCATGTGGACCTAGATAGCTCTATGTGTGACCAATGCATGAAATGAGTGTGTGACCTTACAAATAGCTTAAACATGTTTAGAAGATCATTATGAACAACTTTGGTATTGTGGTTAAGAGTAATTTGGTCACTAAGCCAAAGTTTAAGTGTATACCATCATTTGAATGTAGCATGTTTGACCAAGTTTTAACTATGTGCTAGAGACTTTGCATGGAGGTGGTCACTAAAGCAAAGTTGTAGTATTTGGCAAGAGGAACAACTTTTATTTTTGGGTCATAGACTGGTTTAGCTCCTAACATGCTTGAATTAGGCTCACAAGAATCATCAATTCCTTATTTTCCGCACTTAGCAAATTTTCCAAGTCTTTCTCCACTAACAGTGCTAACAAGCTTACTTTGGGATGAAATAACTCAGTTTTGGTTGAGAGTTAGCACATGATCCTCTAAGAACAATTGAAGTTGGTACATAGAGCTACAAGTTTGGTGTAGATCGTTGGCGCTAATTCCTCATGGTTTAGGAGATCGAGCGCTATCAATTCGCGCTGTCAGGCTTGCATCGCGGTTACTAAACAAACTGAATTGGACCTTCGATGGCCGACCGTCGCCAGAGCATGTGCGCCACATGGAGCCGGCAGAGGCCGCGCGTCGCTAGCGTCCTGCCCAGCGTGGCTGTGTTAGGCTAGAGCATAGTATATCACATCCCGCACCCGCTGCTCCATCCCCGCGCTCACATTTTCCTTTCTCTGCTTCCTCCTTCGCCATTCCCGCAGAGCAGCCTCACCACCGAGCACAGCCTTGCCTCCGCCGTTGCCTTGCATGCGCTCCACTGCATAGCCACCATCTCCATCTCGCCCATAGCTATGCCATGTCCACCTCTACCGCCTCAATGCATTGGTTGCGTCAATTGTGCTTCGGTGAGGGCATATTGCCTTTTTCCCCTCTCGCCGGAACCTCGGCCGCCATAGCCGCCTCCACGGCAAGCTCGCCGCCACTCAGCTCGCGCGCGCTTTTCTTATGGTTTTTAGCATTAGAGCTTGGTTAGGATGAGTATTAGCTTGTGCTATGATGTTACCTCCGTTGGTGGTCCCGCCAGCATGAAACACGATGACCTGCGCCGCCGCATCTTGACCTCTGCACCACCGCGTCATGGTCATGCTTTGTCGGAGCTTCTCAAGCCGCCTAGGTCATCTAGATAGGTTCGCACGATCACCGTGGTGCTGTTGCACACCTCGCCTGGCTTCGCCGTGGCTGGTGATGACCGGCGCACTGCTGAGCAGCGCCATCGTGCCGCCATGGCCGGTGATGAGCATGCTCCGCCCACCCTCCACTACCACCACCTAGGTCATTCGACGGGCGCTGCTCCGTAGATCATGTAGGTTCACTTGTCCCTGCCGGCGAGCTCACCGGCGACGAGCCATGGCCGGACCATGTCATAGCAACATCGCTGCCCTATTCTTATTTCACTGACATGTGGGGTCACTGACCAGCGGGTCCCAGCTGACAGTGACTGTGAAGCTTTAGGATAGTTCATTTATTTCCTATTTTTGCGTGCAACTTTGAAAATTTATAAGTTGAGCTATAGAGATCCAAAATTTGTGAACCAAATTTTGTAGTGTTCCTTAGGAAGTGTAGTATTTATGAAAAATATGATATTAGCTTTTGTAGTAGAGTTTTTGGAGGAATTAAAATGAAACTTGAAATGTGTTTTTAAATGCATGTAAACTTGTTTAATTTATATCTAGAGTTCCTATGCTCCAAAAATTATGAAATTTATGTGGTGAGGTGTTCTTGACAAGTATAAGCTCTGGTAAAAATTTGAGGGTCAGTGCATGAGTAGATGTTTAGTTATAGATTTTCCTTTTATAATTAGGTGATCATTATATGAATTTGTATAAATTATTTATGAATCCAATATTCATGAAATTTGTTGGAGGTTGTCCTAGTACTATATGGATGCTAAGAAAAATATGAAATCTGTTGCTTGACACTTTTCACTAGGGTTTTCTATTTATGCTATTTTAAGCCTTTATACCTTGTCATTTTTTCATAGGATGTTTTGCTTAGTAAAATGGCATGAAACTTTTATAGTAGTCTATTGGTAGCACTAGTAAGCCACTGTAAATTTTTGAGAATTTATGATGCACCTTTAGTATATGTTTATTATTTACCCTAATTATTTAATTAAATTAAGAAAGGCAATTAAATAATTAGATTGTGATTAAGCATAATGTTTTCTATGGCTCTTATGATGCATAGTAACTGTTGATGTCAATGGTACGGCTTAGAAGCCATTGATTGTATACAAATGACTAATTATCGCTTTAGCATTCAAATACAAGACTGCATGTATAGTTTTGATTGTGTGGATGATTTCATATGGATAATGGTCTCTACTGTAAAACTTGTTAATAACAAAGTTGTAGATAACTTACTAATCCACCTTGTGTTAAATTTTCACAGCCATAGGACTTAAAGTTGTTGAGTTCTAGATGATACAAGTTTGCTATCTGAAAGGTTTACTTTCTGGACAGATTTGATTGAATGATTTGTTTGCCCAATTTAACTCTTGAATCACAGTGAGAGTATTAAAAGAACATTGTAGGTAATTTTATAAGCTTTCCAGAAAGTCCAAGATCACCACATTTGATAAGTAGAACTTCAGTTATGAGTCAAACAAGTAGCTGCTGTTTTGCGGTAGAGTAAATGCATTGTTGAAGTAGTGATTAAATAATGAAGGAGAGATACGCACATACTCAGTAAAATGTAATGCAGTTGTTATTATGTTAACACCATGTTGTTAAGCATGCTTGCAAGAATCCATTCATCATATATCATCATACTATACTTGTCGGCCTGTATGCATTCGCAATATCTTTTGCCATACTCATGCATCTAGGATCGATGTAGGAGATAATGTTGATGGAGTTCGACGAAGGAGAGGAAGGGGACCAGTAGGAGATTCCTCAAGCCGCAGCTCCCGAAGGTGAGGAGCAGACCCCAGAAGAGCTTCCAGACTGCCCTGACCACTGCCCCACTTCCTTTCTAAAAGGAAAGCCCCAGAGCATTCTAAGTCTCCCAGTATTTTACAAAATATTATTTGAGTCCTTTATGATTGATGCATTAGGTTATAAGAGTTGATTGGAACCACTGATGCATATTAATTCCTTGTCTAGAAAAGTACCTTTAACCCTGTATAGGTCTAGGATCGAATATATGCTTAGCCATGCTTAGATCGGTAGAAGTCGGGTGATTTCCTGTCACCTACGAGATATAGGTGGATACCAAAGCACGGTTGGCTATATTTGCTATCATGGAAAAGAACCATGGGGTAAAAGTAAATCAAGACCGGGCGGAGTCTATGGTAGGTTGACTCATGTGATTCCGTCTGTGACGATTAAGGACCATACCGTTGTTGGACTTCTGACAAGATTGAACGCATGCCTATCACTTAGCTGGCCAGATAACTCATTTCGACCATGAAGCCGAGTAGCTCAACTCAGGCTGGGCCCTGCTCTATAAGAGTGCACACTCTGGATGGTAGTAAGGATGTGTGGGGAGCCAGACTAAGCCCAAGGGTAGGCTAGGCCTGAACGTCCTGGCATTTGGTTGTCCCTGATTGTGTGGCGCTAGGTGAACCCGCAAAATATGTACTTGAGTTGTACCAAAGGTGACCTAAGGCTACCATGGCTGGTAGACCTGGGTTTGTGTTAGGAATAAATTCCCAGCTAGTTGAAATCGATTCGAATCGCCATCTATCCTGGATAGTGAGAAACTTGGCTAGCCCCAACATCGTAGTAACTGTACTATGGAATATGATGGTTTAGATGAACATAGAATTACAATACCTGTTATGGTTACTATTGAATGCTTTTAAAATGATATACCACATGTTTGGCTCAGGATAGATGCTAATTTAGAGATGCATAGTCATAATTAACTTGATAACAGAATTATAATTGTATAACTGAGTTAATCGCTTTTTATGCAAAATGTCGTTAAGCTATATCCCCTTATACAGCCTTGTATGATCCTTGGAGTCTTTTTATTTCTAATTTATGATGGGTAAGTCTAGCTGAGTACCTTCTCATACTCAGGGTTTATTTCCCATTATTGTAGATGGCACTGTGTATCATGGTTATTGCAGGAGTTGCTTCTATCCCGCTGTGGATGAGGAGTAAGACTTAGGCAGGCTTCTTTATTAATCCCTCTACATACTTTTGTGGACTATGATCGTATGTTGGCACTGTATCAAACTATGTTGACAAATGCAACTTGCAAACTTAATTTGCTTTCGCTTTTATTTATCAAACTTGGTTTGTAATAACTTTGTTTCATACTCTGATGATGGAAATGTATTTGTGAACTTTATGTAATATGTGACATGTATGTTGAATCATGTACGATCTTGGTTGTTGTAAATCATTTATTGAGACCCGTCATGGTACTCGATGGACTACCGAATTTATATGGGTTCAAGTATGACAGTGCGACCGCTTGCGGGCTGCCATTGTACTTGTACTCTTATAAATTGGTCGGTTCTGCAACAGCTGGTATTAGGGCAAGGTTCAACGTTAATTGTCACATGTGTATTTAAAACAAAAAGGTTTTGTTTTCCAAAAACCTTTCTAGCAACTAATAGCTATATAATAGGTATTTGAAATCTAAAGTGTGCCAGTGATCACTTTCCTTATGCCCAAGTTAAGGACTATTAGGTGGCTATTTAAGTACTAACTTGGGGGTTTTAATTTTGTCATCCATATGGCGTGCTATTGTATGGATGCCATTCACTTGAATGGTAATGTATGGATCAAATGCCTCTACGCCAAGGTAAGTTGATGAGTGGCATGATCGCAAAATGTGAGCGTGCAGTTGGGGAGAGTTAGCTTTGGTATGGCTATGTATGCATGCTTGCATGTGTATGTGGTGCGTATTTAATTGTGGGTATAAAATGTTATCGGGTAGCTTTGATACGGAAGTATATGTATGGGTATACATATATGGAAGTATTTAGATTTACATTCTGCATATTTAATTATGGGATGGGCTGAAATGAAACTTTTATGTAGGTACACTAACAACGAAACATGTAGCTCGACTAGTTACGTTGTATATGAGAGAATGTATGTATGCCACCATATAGTCATTAGAAGTAATTTTTCCTAAGTTTGTGAGGACGTACGGAACAAGCATGCATCGTGATAATCATCATTCAAATAATTACATTGTTCCTCCCCTTATAAATTTCTTACTTGGTTATGTAACTCTTATCCATTATGGCCTTATCTCACACAAAGTTGTACATGTTGATGGTACAGATGGCAGCACCAGCTGGATGTGAGAATTTCTTGATGGTTTTTGGAACGTCTACTCTACTGTGGAGAGTTTTGCACTTTGTGGGGTACCATGAACCATCCCTTTATCATTGGAATGAAGAGTACTTAGAGGGACAACCATGGTATGAGGTGTGGCTAACTATACCAGCCCGCACACAAGCACCGTTCTGGCAGGAGTGGAAGGCGGAATCGGAAGGGAAAACTCCTTGGGAGGCTGCCCATGTAGTGGCCTTTGAGGTTTTGAGTCAAATCTGCCAGCAGCATGGGGATGCACTTACCGGCAGTGCCGTGGGTATGTTTCCTTGGGTGGACCCATCTACAACAATATGGGAACAACGCAACCAAAATGCATTGATCTAAGATCAGGATGAGCGGGCAAATAGCTCTAGTCCCACTATGAGTGCAATATTTGCGGTGATGAAGATGTTTTGTACACGCCAGGACACCAGGGATTTCTGGCAGGAATCATGCACCACTTGCATGGACAAGCTCATGAGAGCTGAAGCCGCATAGCATAAGCTCAAGAAGTGTGTGCGCAAGCAAAAGAAAGCGACAAGTAAAGCCTAATGGGAATCTGACCAAGCCTATGCAGCTTTGGGCACCCTCTATGCCTAAATGGAGCAAGTGGATCAACAGAGAGCAGTAGCCCAAGAAGCAAGAGCTAATGACCAAGCATTGCTTGTAGGACTATGGGAGCAGTTGGAGGCCGCCCGTGCTAAGGTGTCCATAGCTAGACACCAGCAAGATGTAGTAGAGAACCGTGTTGCTACAGTAAGGATAGAACGAGATAGGCACCGCGACATGAGTAACGCCCAGGAACATGCCAAAAGGGGCTTACGTCAGCAGCTTGCACAAGCTCAACTTCAAGTGATGAACCTTCAGCATGAGGTGCACTATCTGAACAACCAGCTGAACCCAATCCTTGATGGGGAAGAAGATGGTCCAAATATGGAGGAAGATGAGGACGAGGAAGAGGAAGAAGTGGAGCCAGAGGAGGGAGATGATCCTATCTCTGACCTCGATAGTGATCATGATGAGGATTAGATCGCTTAGTACTTAGTCGAAGTGCTTGATGTATCATCACTGGTTATGTAATGGACCTGTAGTTTGAATTTGGTATTGGTAATTAGACTATCATGTAATATTGTTATTTGCATGACTATCGCACGTTTGGTTAAAAGCTAATGCAAATTCCAGTTGAATTATCAGTGATCATGATTTGAATATTAACGTGCTATGAGTCCGATAAGTGATCAAATTGGTGGTGTCATGTTGCAAGAATGAATTATTATGCCTCTATTTTTATTGTATGAATTTGAGATTGTCTCTAGTAATTTTAGTTTGGCATGATTATAAATTCATCTGCAATCTTTTGACATCAACCAATAATCGCTTATTGTTGCAACTTAGCAGATGACTCGCATCCGTGCAGGAGCTAGTAGCAGCCATGATGACAACGATGGTGACTTACCACCACCACCACTGCCTCTACTCAGGAGTTCTTTGCCCAATTCTTGGGAAGCCAAAGGACAATGGAGGAAGCTCTATGCCTCATCACGCAAAACACAGCTCATGGCCACCCGCAGCAACAAGGGCCTGAGCCTAATCAGCACAGTACCTTCAAGGAATTTTTGGATACAAAGCCTCCTATCTTCAAGATGGCAGAGGAACCACTACAGGCGGATGAGTGGCTCAACACCATTGAGCAGAAGTTTCGTCTACTAAGAGTCACCGAGCACCTAAAGGCTGAGTATGCACCCCATCAGTTGTAGTGACCAGCAGGGATCTGGTGGACACATTTCTTGTCCTCTCTGCCTGCTAATGCATGAGTAACATGGGAGGAGTTCAAGTTGGCTTTTTGGGGCATCACATTCCTCCAGGCCTAATGCGCATGAAGGTGGCTGAATTCATGAGGCTCACCCAAGGGACAAAGACCCTCACAAAATATATGCATGCATTCAATAACCTATCCAGGTATGCTCTAGGTTTTGTGGATACCAAGGAGAAGAAGATAGAGAGCTTCAAGCGAGGTCTCAGGCACAAAACTGATGAAGACTTTGGCAAATTCCAAATGCACCACCTATAAGGAGTTTAATAGTGATGCTCTGACCCAGGAAAACCATAACAACATGCATGCGATAGCTAAGGGTCACAAGAGGGCATTTGAGGTAGGTGCCTCTGGATCTTCACAGTCCAGAGCTCCTATCACCGCTAGGCCATAGTTCCACCCACCTGCACCTAAGTTCATGCCCCCACCACCAAAAGCTCAGAATAGCTGGCCTCTAAAAGCGTTCTGTAAGGCATTCACTATTGCCTTACCTAAAGGAAATGGTGGTCAGGGAAGCTCCATAGGACCTAGGAGTAATCAACCCTATTTTAACTGCAATCAAGTGGGGCATTGGGCCAAGGAAGGCCCCCACCCAAAGAAGAATGCCAATCAGAATTAGAACAATCAGATGCAGGTGAACTCAAGGGCACATCCGGGGTACATGCACTATACTGCTATTAAGGAAGTGCCCGCTGGAGAAGTTCTCATGGCTGGTATGTTTCTCGTCAACAAGCATCCCGCTATTGTTTTATTTGATTTGGGAGCTTCTCATTCATTTATGAGTCAAGCATTTGCATCTAGACATGATTAGAAAATCATTGAAGTAAGCAAGGGTGGTTATAATATAAGTTTGGCTAGGGCTACTATTTCTACAAATAAGATAGTCAGAAATGTGCTCATCTCTATTCTAGAGAGGGAGTATACAACAGATTTGATAGTGTTGCCCGGGTTATCCATAAGTGTAATCTTAGGCATGAATTGGATGAAGGATCATGGTGCTCTCATTGACACTAGCACTCGTACTATTATGTTGAGAGAACCCAAGGGAGGGAATGCTTTTCTAGTACCACTCTCCTGAAATTTTGAACTCCAACACTTAGCTTGTGCTATCCAAACCACTACCCTTTATGATATCCCTATGGTTTGTGAGTTTTTGAATATATTTCTAGAGGAGTTACCAGGTTTACCACCTGATAGGGATGTGGAATTTAAGATTGAGTTAGTGCTAGGTACGACACCTATCTCAAGAAGACCTTATAGAATGCCACCAAATGAGTTAGCAGAACTTAAGATTCAGTTACAAAATCTATTGGACAAGGGTCTTATTCAACCTAGTTCATCTCTATGGGGATGTCCAGCATTATTTGTGAAAAAGAAGGATAAGTCCCTGAGAATGTGTGTAGATTACAAACCACTTAATGCTGTGACCATCAAGAACAAGTACCCATTGCCTCGCATTGACATATTATTTGATCAGTTGGTGAAGGCAAAGGTATTTACCAAGATTGACTTGAGATCAGGCTATCATCGAATAAAGATTAGGCCAGAGGATATACCTAAGACTACTTTCTCCAGTAGGTACGGCTTATATGAGTATTTGGTTATGTCTTTCGGACTAACAAATGCTCCTACCTACTTTATGTACCTGATGAATTCAGTATTCATGCTCGAGCTTGACAAGTTCATAGTCGTGTTTATCAATGATATATTGATTTATTCGAAAAACAAGGCAGATCATGAAAAGCATCTGAGGATTATTCTATCCAGATTGAGGGAGCATAAGTTGTATGCAAAGTTTAGCAAGTGTGAATTTTGGTTGAGCAAAGTACCTTTCTTAGGTCATATCTTATCAAGAGATGGAATCTCTATAGACCCATCAAAGGTACAAGAGGTCATGGATTGGAAGGCCCCTATTGACACCATTTTTTGCACATGTCAAAATGATCAGAGTGGGCTAATCGGCAGGAGGAAAGTTACTGTATACGCTGACAGCCGATGAAAATCAGCTTGTAAAGATGGTTGCCGATGAATGGTGATCGATGGAAAGGTTGATTTAGACTCGGGCGTTGCCGATAAGGTTGGAGATGTTATTGTCGATGCCGATGAAGGAAGGCTTGAAAACTACTGCCGATGAAACAGGAAGTATGCCGATGGAAAGGAGGTCGGTGAGAATTCCATCGTAATTGAGGCGGACAGGGAAATAGATAGGAGTTGATTTCCTTTTCTATATTTGTTAGAGTATGATTCATGTAAGAGTCACGTGTTTCCTTAGATATGGACTTGGTGTCCTAGTCATATTTGGTTATGTCTCTTTAGATCAAGGTATAAATATAGATTGAGGGGCAATGTAAAATAAAAAAAATCAATATCAAAACCAATTTTTACTCCTATTTGCATCTACTTACTTTTCGGCGACTTCGTCAATTTGCATATTTTTCCTTTTTACGAGTTCTCATTGATTCGGCGAGTTGCATCACTTCAGTGCGACCTTCGGCGATTCTCTAGTTCCGCGTGAGTACCTCTTGGCCATGACTTTCGGGCGTATCGCTGTTGTCAGGACCAAAGTGCTCGTATCTTCATCCTTGTCGATTAACAGGTCAAATCGACTGGCATGCTTTGGATATCGATTCGGGTATTAGCCCTTTGTGTTTGCAGATCCACTTTTGCATCAACACATCTTTTGGCATGCCTGGTGGGACAAATCAATCCGATCAATATGTTCAATCCCGAGATCGATTCAGGGAACATTATCGCGGTATCAGAAGAAGATCTTAAGGAAGAGCAGAGGCAGGCTATAGAAAAAGCTATAGAAGAATACAGGCAGCTTTGTCTGAAATCGTTTAGCCTGAACAAGAGTGGACAAGTCATCTAGAAGCAAGATTTGCCGTTGCCTCAGCAGGTTACCTTTGACTCCAATCCTGGTAAACTTCAAGAGATGGTTAATTCTGCAGTAAATCATGCTTTAATTAATCATTCCAATGTGCTGTCCAATACTGTTCATAATGCTGTGGTTCAAACTCTCAAAGGACAAGCATCACCACATTACGTTGGGCCTGCCTATCACCAACCAGAGCCAGCATCTGTCAATACTCCATCGGCTCCCTCGGTCGTTGTGGGTACAGAAGTTACTTCTCCTCCAGTATCGGTAGGCTTACCTAATATTCAATCTACACCGATACGATCAGATCCGGTACTACCAGGAGGACGAGTTTAGCTTAATACAGATCTATCGGCATCAGTTATGTCAGGCCCTATGTCTCAGAATAGCCAGATTCCTGCTAATTGGTGGGGATATGGTATGCCTCCGGAGTCATCTGCTTTCAATCCTGGGTTACCTCAAGTGTTTGATGCAGTAGGAAAAGCTCCTATACCATCGGCTGTTTCACCGATGGCTCAAGTGCCTCAATATGCCACAGCAACTACTGTGCAACCAACTCCAGGAGGTTTCCAGATGCCTTTGGTTCAAACACCCAATTCAAGTCCATTGGCAAGCTTACTACCGATGCAACAGAAAGCCCCTGCTATGAGTCAAACTGGGGTTCAGTTCATGCCTCAAGCTGGTTATAATTATCCAATAATGTCAGCAAATTACCAGCCATCAGTAAGTTTTGTACCGATGAGTTCTAATAATGGTTGGTCAGGACAGTTACCTGTTCAACATACAGTTCAGCAAAATCAGCAGGTTGCAGGGATTCAACAAGGTCATATGCAAGCTGGTTTCTAGAATCAAGCATCGGCAGCTCAGCCGATGAATCCTTTCCAACAGGTTTATGGACCACAAGTAACGGCAAATATGCCGATTGCTGGAGATCGTGGGCCACAAAGATATGTGGAGGGATATTAGCAGGCACCTCCTGTAGAAATTTAGCCAGTTCGTCAGCAGGAGGCTGATGCTTTTTGGGCCGATAAGATAGCAGAAATTATGAAGGATCAGTTTGGGATAAAGCCCAAGGTCAATACTTATTCTTATCGGACTCCATACCCTCCTGCATATGATTTAATTCCTCTCCCAAATCGGTACAAGATACCAGATTTCACTAAATTCTCTAGGCAAGATGATACATCAACAATGGAACACGTCAATTGCTTCATTATTCAATGTGGAGAGGCAGCTAGCAGAGATGAATTAAGAGTTTGATTATTTTCATCATCTTTGTCTGGATCGGCATTTACATGGTTCATTTCATTACCACCAAATTCTATTATTACTTGGGTTGATCTAGAAAAACAATTTTATAAGTATTTCTTTGCTGGAATCCATGAAAAGAAGCTTACCGATTTAGTAAAATTGAGACAGCGTAATGATGAATCGGTAGAAAGCTTTGTGCAAAGGCTACGAGATGTAAAAAATAAGTGCTACAGCCTGGTGCTGGATGATCGGCAGCTTGCCGATCTAGCTTTCCAAGGGTTATTGCCACATCTTAAAGACAGATATGCGTCTCAGGAGTTTGAAAGCCTCAGTCATCTTGTGCAAAGGATCTCTGATCAAGATACTAGGGTTTTTGAACCTAAAAAGAATTAGAGTAAAAAAGTATCATTTGTTGAAGAAGTAGGAGATTCTGATTCTGATGAAGAACCAGTTATTGGCTTAGCTGAGTGGGTTAAGAATAAAAAGCCAATATCTTGTCCCTTTGGTCAGAAAGAGCCAGAAAAGTTTACCTTTGATATCACCAAGGCCGACAAGATATTTGATCTTCTGCTTCAAGAGGGCCAAATTAAGCTGTCACCTAATCATGTGATCCCATCGGCAGAAGAGTTGAAGAAGATCTTGTACTGCAAATGGCACAATGCAACTTCACATAGTACAAATGAGTGCAAGGTGTTCAGGCAACAGTTACAATCGGCTATTGAATCTGGGAGAATTAAGTTTGGTACTTCCAAGGCCCAGAAGCCGATGAAAATTGATCAACATCCTTTTCCAGCAAATATGTTGGAGGCCAAAGGGAAGACCAAGGTATTAACGTCAGAGGCTGCTGAGAAAAACGCATCAGTGGATCCCCAACATTGGATAACTACCGATGATGCAAAAAGTAAGGGTTTGCTGGGAGAAATCAGTAGTTCCAAAAACCCTCCTCGACCTGGCATTGTGATTACCCATCGAAGGCAGCAGGAGGGTTGGCATCAGCGTAAGGACCAATATCGACAACAGCAAGAAGAGAGACGTCGGGAAGAATGGTATCAGCATAAAGATCATTAGAGATGCCCATTTTTCATCCATTGCTAGGAAGAAGGTATTAAATTGCCAACTGTTGAAAATTGCCCTGAGTGCAATGGTTATTATGGGGTCAATCAGTCAGAAAGGAGGTTTCAACCTGGCAATCAGGGTTTATTTATCAATGAGCCAATCAGAGGCAGAGCATCAGTGCATGATCGGCTGGGGGGCAGACTTAGTGTACATGAAAGGCTTGGTAAACACGCTGGATATTTTCCAAGGAATCAAGAGGAGCTTGAGGAGATGGCAAATGCAAGAGTTCCCGATGAAGAAATATTCTACAGGGACCCTAATATACGCCGTGTAGAATCAACTGGGACCTGTTATTAGCCGGTTTGGAAAACCAAGTTTCCTTGATGGTGCCCGGAGGGTCTGACAAAGACACAGAAAAGGAGGATGCAATGTGAGCATCAGGAAGATTTGTACCGAGAGGAAAATTCCTCCAATGAGAGGTCCGGTCATCAGCAGTGGCAGGTAAAACACAAAAATAAGGGTCCATCGGCAGATGTTAATATGGTATTCATGTTGCCGATGGAGTTTTTGGCACTATCTGATAATGAGGAAGAAGTTGTTCTCTCTGATCAAGTAGCTCAGTTGACACTAGATCCAATGATGGCTATTTTTGAGAAACCTACCGATGACGAGAGACAGCATCTTAAGGCTTTGTTTGTGAAAGGCAGAGTTGATGGGCAGCCTGTATCTAAGATACTTATCGACGGAGGGGCTGCGATTAATATTATGCCTTATGTGATGTATCAGAAACTTGGTAAGGGAGATCAAGACTTGACCAAAACCGATATGATGCTGAAGGATTTTGAAGGCAATGTGTCACCGGCTAAAGGGGCAGTATGCATTGAATTGACCATCGGCAGCAAAACCTTGCCGACGACGTTCTTTGTTATTAATGGCAAGGGTGCATATAATCTGCTTCTAGGGAGGGATTGTATTCATGCTAATTGTTGTGTTCCTTCTACAATGCATCAATGCCTCGTACAGTGGATTGGGGATAAGATTGAGTTTGTCCCTGGTGATTCTTCTTATATCATCGCATCGGCAGAATCAGATACTTATGAGCGAACTAAATGCATATCAGGAGAAGTTTGGGAAAAAGAGTTCCTTAGAGTTGCTGATTATGAAATTCCACCGATCCAAGCAGTCGGTTCTGAAGAAGAGTTTTAATGGATAGGTTTGCCGATGATGGAAAATTAGGTCAAGGGTTCACATCGGCAGATGATTTAGTAGAAGTGGATATTGGTGATGGCGATAGGCCAAGACCTACTTTTATTAGTGCTAAGTTAGATTCCAAGTGTAAGCAGCAAATAACTGATTTGTTAAAAGAGTATAAAGATTGTTTTGCTTGGGATTATACTGAGATGCCTAGATTAGACCGATCGATAGTTGAACATCGGTTACCTATCAAATCTGGATTTCGGCCACATCAGCAGCCAGCGCGCCGATGCAACCCTAATATACTTCCTGACATTAAGGCCAAAATAACTAAATTAATTGAGGCAAAGTTTATTCAGCAGTGTCGATATGTAGAGTGGATCTCTAATGTGGTTCCTGTTTATAAGAAAAATGGAAAACTTTGTGTTTGTATTGATTTCAGGAATCTCAACAAAGCCACACCGATGGATGGCTATCCAATGCCGATTGCTGATTTGTTGATTGATGCTGCAGCCGGACATCAAATTATCAGCTTCATGGATGGTAATGTAGGTTACAATCAAATATTCATGGTTGAAGAAGATATTCCCAAGACTGCTTTTAGATGTCTAGGTCATGTAGGGTTGTTTGAGTGGATAGTCATGACGTTTGGTTTGAAAAATGCCGGTGCTACTTATCAAAGAGCTATGAACTTTATTTTTCATGAATACATCGGCACATTAGTGGAGATCTACATTGATGATGTAGTGATTAAGTCTGGAGATATCACAAAACATCTAGCCGATCTACGAAAGATACTAGAGTGCACAAGGAAGCATGGATTGAAGATGAATCCTAATAAATGTGCATTTGGTATATCGGCAGGTCAATTCTTGGGTTTTATGGTGCATCAGCGGGGCATCGAAATCAGTAGGAAGTCTATTGATGCAATTAACAAGGTGGTTGCTCCTGCCAATAAAACTGAATTGCAATCTTTGATCGGTAAGATTAATTTCATTAGAAGATTCATATCTAATCTGTCGGGTAAGATCAAGGCTTTCAGTCCATTACTTAAATTGAAAGCCGATCAGGAATTTGTATGGGGAGCTAAGCAGCAGTTAGCCCTAGATGAAATTAAGAAATATTTAACAAATCCTCCAGTGCTAGTTCCACCTCAACACGGGAAACCTTTCAGGTTGTATTTGTCAACTGATGATACCGTTATCGGTTCAGCTCTTATTCAAGAATTTGAAGGGAAAGAACGTGTTATTTATTATTTGAGCAGAAGATTAGTGGATGCTAAGACAAGGTATTCGGCCATCGAAAAATTATGTCTGTGTTTATACTTTTCTTGTGTCAAATTAAGACATTATTTGTTATCTGCCGAATGTATGGTCATATGCAAAGACGACGTAGTCAAGTATATGCTGTCGATGCCGATATTAAGTGGTAGAATCGGCTTAAGTGGATTTTAGTATTATCAGAATTTGAACTACGTTACGAATCGACTAAGGCAGTTAAGGGGCAGGTTATGGCTGATTTTGTCACTCAGCATTGTAATACAGTGGACTCTCTGGAGGTTGCTCCTTGGACACTTTTCTTCGATGGGTCCACATGTGGTGAAGGAGCAGGTATCGGCATTGTGTTGATTTCACCTCAAGGAAGGAAGTATGAGTTTTCATTGCCGATTGTTGCTACATCGACAAACAATCAGGCTGAATACCAAGCCTTGATAAAAGGGTTAGAATTGCTGAAGGAGATACGTGCCGATGCTGTTGAAATCTTTGGTGATTCTATGCTAGTTATAAATCAATTGGCTGGGATTTATGAATGCCGAAGTGAAGTTTTAATTTTGTATTATGAAAGATGTTTACAATTGTTGAATGGGTTTAGAGATTTTTGTCTTGAACATATTTCTCGACTGCATAATGAAGAGGCTAATCGACTAGCTCAGCATGCTTTAGGGTATCAGTCTATTCAGGAAGTGCTAACATCGGCAGTCAATACCGATGACTAGAGAAAGGAGATTGTCGATTATTTAAAGGATCCATATAAAAAGGTTGAAAGACGTATAAGGTTCCAAGCTACCAAGTATGTGCTCCTCGATGATGAATTATATTATTGAACTATAGATGGAGTTTTACTCAGATGTGTTAGCAGTGATGAATCAAAAAGCTTGATGGGTGAAATTCATGAAGGAGTGTGTGGAGCGCATCAATCGGCTTTCAAGATGAAGTGGGTGATCAGAAGGAATGGATACTATTGGCCGACTATTCTTGAAGATTGTTTTAAATATTATAAAGGATGTTAGGGGTGTCAAAAGTTTGGTAATATTCAAAGA
The DNA here is from genome assembly GCF_019320115.1 of Miscanthus floridulus. Taxonomy (NCBI): domain Eukaryota; kingdom Viridiplantae; phylum Streptophyta; class Magnoliopsida; order Poales; family Poaceae; genus Miscanthus; species Miscanthus floridulus. The sequence goes on from NC_089595.1 coordinate 36,637,761, forward strand.
GCGCCTGCATCGGCTATGAACCCTATAATTAAACCTTGGCCGTTCCGGGGATGGGCTATCGATCTCATCGGTCAGATTTATCCGCCATCGAGCAAAGGACATAAATTTATTCTGGTTGCTACCGATTATTTCACAAAATAGGTTGAGGCAATTCCTTTAAAAAAGGTGACATCGGCTAATATGATTGATTTTGTGAAAGAGCATATTGTTTACCGATTTGGTATTCCTCAAACTATCACTACCGATCAGGGTACTATGTTTACATCAGGAGAATTTGATGAGTTTGCTGTAGGTATGGGAATTAAAGTTTTAAATTCTTCTCCATATTATGCTCAAGCTAATGGTCAGGCTGAGGCTTCTAACAAAGGGATCATCAAACTCATTAAGCGCAAAATTAAAGAAAATCCTAAGAGGTGGCATACAGTATTAAATGAAGCCTTGTGGTCATATCGGATGTCATGTCATGGTGCAACCAAAGTAATGCCCTATCAGTTAGTATATGGACATGACGCAGTAGTGCCTTGGGAAATTAAAACTGGCTCTAGGCGAATACATTCTCAAAATCAGCTGACAGCCGATGATTATGATACTCTTATGAAGGATGAGTTGGAAGATGTGGTGGGTCATCGGTTAAGGGCTTTAGTTAGCATCGAAGAAAATAAGAAAAGAGTAGCCAGATGGTATGACAAGAAGGTGAAGGTAAAGGAATTTGCCGATGGAGATCTGGTCTGGCAATTGATTTTACCGATTGGGACTAAAAGTTCAAAGTTTGGAAAGTGGTCTCCTAATTGGGAAGGTCCATATCGGATAAATCAGTCTGTTCTTGGTAACGCATATATTCTAGAAACCCTCTAAGGGGTTGTGTTTCCCAGAGCATTAAATGGAAAATATTTAAAGAAAAATATTACCCTAGTATCTGGATGGATGCATAAAAGTATAAGTGCCGATAACAGTCCTATCGGCTAGAATTATACAAGGATGTCAATGTCTCATAAAGTGCCGATGCAATAGACAAGATTTATAAGTTTAACAAGGATTGGATAGCCAATATCGCATGCAGACGAATCTGGTCGGCTTCCTTCATTTCTTTGATGTCTTCATCGGCAACACCCTCCACAGGCTTGAGTTTTTTCTTCATGGCCAAGGCTTTGCGAGCCTGGATGTCTCTTTCTTGCTGAAGGGCCTTGATGGCATCGGGTAGATGGCTTTCTTCTTGTTGGGCATGAGTTAAGGCTGCCTCGACTTCTTTCAATTTAGCCAATAGAGCCATCCTCTTTGCCGATAAATCTAAGATTTTCTGCTTAAGTTCAGCGCCCGAAGTCTGCAAGTTGCCGATGCCCTTGTGCTTCTCATCGGCAATCTGTTTCAGTTGTAGCATCTCTTCTTTGAGTTGAGCCTGAGCTGCTCTATCGGCAATGCGTTGAGCAGCCCATTGATATTGCAGTTGGCGGCTTTCTAAATGGGCTGCTGGGAAGAGTGCTTCTTCAACATCGGCAGGGACCTGGCCACGGATTGTTTTGAAAATTGCCTTTGCGGGGTCCGAGTCATCTACCAGTTGGGTGGTATCCTGCTGTAACAAGTCTAGGAGAGCTTCCAACTTGGACTTAATTTCTGCCGATATTGTTCCCAGTGCAAGGGAAGAACTTGTTTCCTCTCCATCATCGTCAGAAACATCAATGGCAAAGGAAAATAGGCTATTTGGGGAGTCTTGTTCCTGAGAAAAAGAAAAAGAGATCAGTTAAGGATAAGTATGAATATTATAAATCGACTAGGTCAATCGGCTTTCCTGTTTCAAGGTAATTTCCTATACTTGGCTGGAGGAAGCAGCCTGGAGTATGCCGTGTGGAGGATTGGCTGAGCTTGCCGATGGGATATCCTTTGTGGCTTCATCGGTGGTTGGCCCTTGGGGTATGATGACCGATGGTATGTCCTGTATAGGAGGATTAACTGCTTGCTCAGTTGCATCGACTGATTCTTGCGGCTTACAGACGTTGGGGCAGATGTGGGGATCGGCATGGACTTCTATCGTTTTGGCTATGCCTTGGCATCTGTTAAGGCTTTGTGCTTTGCTTGGGCCTCAGCAACGGTTGGCTGGGGGGCATCGGCACTTGTTGGTTGTGGAGCTTGAACATCTGGTACGCTTGCCGATGTACCCATTTGTTGCTGCAAAACAAGTGTAAGGTATGATATTTAACAGATAAAATGTAAAATCAAAGGAATACCTCTGAAGGTTTGTCAGAGGTAGTGGTGCTTGATGTCGGAGGAATTGCCGATGACGATCCAGCAGCGGCTCTTACACCCTGATGATTAATGTTAATACAGTCTGTGATCGGCATGAGTAGAAATAAACAGGGTTGTTACCTTGAATGCCTTGATCAGGGTTGTAGCATCAGCCAATGGAGTGGCCCTAGCTGTAGCCAATTTGGACTTGGAGGTGATGGTCTTGGCACGGGTCTTCTGGTGACTCAAAGCAGCTAAGGTGGGGGCGTTGTAGCCGATCGGTGATATCAGGGAAACAGGCCAAAGATCGAAGGGTTTCCCACTTTTGCTCATAGAAGGTGCTGGGTTGTTAACCTGTCACGAGAAAGTTAGTTACCAATATATGAAAGGAAAAAGCAGAAGGGAGTTAAAAGAAACTTACTGTGTCATCGGGAATGGCGTATTCAGGGTTGATCATGTGTCGATATGTGTGAGCAGATGTTGCAAACAGTTGTTCCCTCCACTCTCGCCACCATTGCTTATATGATTCGGTGATGAAAGATGCTGGCGTCTAGATGGATAGATCGACATCTATAGTATCAGCATCGGGGGAGAGTTGCACTACCCTGCTCCAATCTGTTCCGCAGGTGATTGTTTCTCTGGGTTTGATCACATCGGCAAAACAAAGTTTGATTGGTAGTTGCCCAAAAGCCAATTGACGGGATACTGCCGATGGATTGTAAAATTCATACGTGATATTGGTGTTTTTCCCGCTACCAAATATGTTTACTGGGATTGCCCTGGGAGTAATGATGGCCATCATGAGTTCATTATCCTGATTCAGAGTGTCATCGGCAAAGTTGAAAAGAAGGGGGAATCTGTTTTCTTTGTCAATATAAGGTACCCAGGCCCTATGATCACGAGAAAGACCATTGTAGAAGCTTTGGAAGAATCTGCTAATCTGGTCTTCATTGGCCTCTGTTCTAGGGAGGACAATTATGGCTTCACCAAAATTGAGGGGTGAGCGTGTTGCCGATTCCTCATCCCCAAGCACGTGGTCTTCAGCAATTTCTTGTGGGAATTGTTGGGCAAAGAAGTCCCATTGCAAACATTTGTGCATATGGGCATTCAGCCACATGTTGATAAACCACCACGGGCCTCCTAAGTTGCTGATGGGTTTGCCAAGCAAAAGTTTCTGAGACACTTGATGAAGAAGATGATAAGTGGAGCTCAGAAGGTATCGGCCAAGAGGGAACCTTACACCATTGGCCAAGAGTTCAGCCATGGGGAGGGAGGCATTGGTTGGTCCTACTGATCGACCACAGAAGATAAATTTTTCTAACCACATATTCAAGAATGTGGCATGTTCCTTCTGGTTAACTATCCTGGTCCTCTGGCATTCTTGAATATATCCCGTCCAACCGCCGATGTTGCGGGTATTCACCCTATATTCAGATTTTCTGCCATAGATGGAGCCTTCATCGGTAGTTGAAATGTCCAAGCCAGTGAGCATGTAGACATCGGCAAGTGTGGGAGTAGCTAGGCCATGTCCAAACATAAAAGTGTTTGTTGTGTCTGACTAGAAGTAAGCAGCTGCAATCATCATTGACTCATTCTTTTGCATATCGGCAATGGATAGCCTAATGCATTGGTCTAGCTTCCGTTCTGCCCAGTGTACTTGCATCGACCTGTTGACCCTCAAGTACCAATCTTTCCACCCTTTGGTGGTTTTGGGCCAAGATCGGAATGTATCTTTCCATAAATTCAGAGAGAAATTTTGGGCTCTAAAAGGGATTTTGTTAACCTCTGCATTAATCAGATCAGTTGGATCTGGGTTGCCCATTGGTCCTAGGCATTGGAAATGTGGCTGATCGGTTGGAATAACTAATTTGTTGCAAAGTTCCTAAGTTTAGAGGATCCGAAGAACAAAGAAAAAGAGAAAAAATTACCAACTGTATGAACTCGCAAAGACCAGAGGAATCGAGGTAAAAAGTAACGGAAGTGGAATGAACCGCAGGGACGTCGAAGTTGATTGCCATTATCTTGAGGTAGATGGGGGCACGAGCTGGAGACCCAAGGTTGACGCTGGAGAAAAGTTCTTGTTGGTTGAGGTCGCGTAGTTGTTCGTTGGAGTCACCGTCGGAAAGAGAGAATGCCAAGATTGGAGTCTGAGGGTAGAAGACGAGCGTTCCGGAGAAATCTATTTATAAGCCGCTCGGAGTAGGGGTATTTTGGACTTATCTCTATGCCGCGCGCATGTGGGTTGAGGTGGTTCAGATGGATATGGTAACTGTTTGCACAATAATCAAGGGATTGTACAGATGATTTGATGGCAAGTAATCATGACTTGGAAGAGATCTCGGTACAAGATATTTTAATTCTGAAAATGGCGGCATTATTATGTTAGGATCTTGCCGATGGATTATTATTTCGGTATCTTAACCATAATCAGGGCAAGAGTGGTTGGAAATTGTGCGATATTTACTGAGGTGCGTGAATCAGGACTAGATTTGATTAGATTTGATAACAGATCAAGTTTTGGCTTGGAGGATGAGTTACGGTAATTGGGCGAAGGCAAATGTTATCTGGAGTAAATTTCGGAGCATTAATGGTTTTATACTCCGAAATTGGGGGGCATGTGTTGACACCGTTTTTTGCACGTGTCAAAATGATCAGAGTGGGCTAATCGGCAGGAGGAAAGTTACTGTATACGCTGACAGCCGATGAAAATCAGCTTGTAAAGATGGTTGCCGATGAATGGTGGTGATCGATGGAAAGGTTGATTTAGACTCGGGCGTTGCCGATAAGGTTGGAGATGTTATTGTCGATGCCGATGAAGGAAGGCTTGAAAACTACTGCCGATGAAACAGGAAGTATGCCGATGGAAAGGAGGTCGGTGAGAATTCCATCGTAATTGAGGCGGACAGGGAAATAGATAGGAGTTGATTTCCTTTTCTATATTTGTTAGAGTATGATTCATGTAGGAGTCACATGTTTCCTTAGATATGGACTTGGTGTCCTAGTCGTATTTGGTTATGTCTCTTTAGATTAGGGTATAAATATAGATTGAGGGGCAATGTAAAATAAAAAAAAAAATCAATATCAAAACCAATTTTTACTCCTATTTGCATCTACTTACTTTTCGGCGACTTCGTCAATTTGCATATTTTTCCTTTTTACGAGTTCTCATTGATTCGACGAGTTGCATCGCTTCAGTGCGACCTTCGATGATTCTCGAGTTCCGCGTGAGTACCTCTTGGCCATGACTTCCGGGCATATCGCTGTTGTCAGGACCAAAGTGCTCGTATCTTCATCCTTGTCGATTAACAAGTCAAATCGACTGGCACGCTTTGGATATCGATTCGGGTATTAGCCCTTTGTGTTTGCAGATCCACTTTTGCATCAACAGCCCCAACTTTGGTTCATGAAGTTCATAGTTTTCTAGGGTCAGCAGGATATTATTGTTGTTTCATCCTAGATTTCTCAAAGATAGCTAATCCCTTGACTAGGCTACTTCAGAAAGATGAAAAGTTAAATTGGACACCAGAGTGTGAAGCAGCTTTTCACAACCTTAGGACTCTATTAACTACAGCCCCTATTTTAGCACAACCCAACATTGAGAAGCCTTTTGATGTATTTTGTGATGCATCAGGTATAGGTTTGGGGTGTGTGCTCATGCAAGATGGAAGAGTTATTGCATATGCTTCTCGGTAGTTGAGAAAACATGAAGCCAACTACCCTATAGATGATTTAAAACTCGCAGCAGTAGTACATGCATTAAAGATATGGAGACATTATTTGTTGGGCAATGTATGTCATATATATACTGACCACAGAAGTCTCAAGTATATCTTTACCCAACCAGAGCTAAACATGAGGCAACGAAGATGGTTAGAGCTGATTAAGGACTACAATTTAGAAGTGCATTACCATCTTGGGAAAGCCAATGTTGTAGCCGATGCACTCAGTCAGAAATCTCATTGCAACACTAAGGAAGTATTGTTGGAAGATGGCTTCCATCCTGTTGTAATGCACAATATCACTATTAGTTGCTCACTTGAGAGCAAAATCATAGAGCTGCAACAGACAGATGTTGGTATAAGTCACATCAAGATAATGATGCAAGAGCAAGAAACCAAACATTTCAGATTAGATGAAAAGGGTGTACTATGGTTTGAGGACCGATTTGTGGTACCAAAAGACTGGGAGCTTAGAAATGAAGTTCTAGAGGAAGCTCATTTGTCCAAATTGTCTATCCATCCAGGTAGTAGTAAGATGTATCAAGATTTGAAAACCCGTTTTTGGTGGACTAAGATGAAGAAGGCGATCGCCGCCTATGTCGCTAGGTGTGATAACTATAGTAGAGTAAAAGCTGTTCATATAAAATCTACCAGATTACTTCAGCCATTGCCTATTCCAGGTTGGAAATGGGAAGAAATCAGTGTGGACTTTATCATAGGCCTTCCAATGACACCGCAAGGTCATGACTCAATATGGGTCATTGTAGATCATCTCACCAAGTCAGCACATTTTATACCTATGAACATAAGGTATCATGTGGGGAAGTATGCTGAGCTATATGTTTCTCAGATCGTGAGACTACATGGAGTACCTAGGACCATAATCTCAGATCGAGGACCACAGTTCATAGCTCATTTCTAGGAACATTTGCACCAGGCCTTGGGAACTAAATTGATCAGAAGTTCGGCATACCATCCACAAACTTCAGGACAAACTGAGCGAGTGAACCAAATCTTAGAAGATTTGCTGAGAGCTTGTGTTATATCTTCCAAAGGTTCATGGGAGAAATGGTTACCTTTAGCTAAGTTCTCCTACAACAACAGTTATCAAGCAAGCATCCAGATGGCTCCGTTTGAAGCCTTGTACGACAGAAAATGTGGAACTCTGTTGAATTGGATTGAGCCCGGTGAGAGGAGATACTTTGGTATTGACTTTGTAAATGAAGCTAAAGAGCAAGTGTGTATTATCCAACAACATATAAAGGCAGCTCAGTCGAGACAAAAGAGTTATGCTGATAAAAGAAGAAGACCACTAACTTTTGAAGTGGGTGACTATGTATACTTGAAGGTATCACCCATGAAGGGAGTGAAGAGATTTGGAATGAAAAAGAAGCTTGCGCCTAGATATGTAGGGCCATACAAGATTATGGAATGGAAAGGAAATGTTGCTTATAAATTACAACTTCCACCAGAGATGAGTGCAATATTTGATGTCTTCCATGTTTCCTAGTTGAAGAAATGTCTTCGTGTACTGGAAGAAGCTATTGCACCCACCAACATGAAGCTTCAATCAGATTTGACTTATGAAGAAAAGCCAATCTGAGTGTTAGAAGAGATGGAAAGAGTAACATGGAGTAAGATCATTAAGTTCTATAAGGTGGTGTGGAACAATCATAGTGAACAATATGCTACGTGGGAACGGGAGGATTATTTATGAGAAGTTTATCCCACCTTTTTCCAAGAATGGTAGGTCTTGCAAATCTTGGGATGAGATTTTTGTAAGGGGGAGGGGCTGTAACACCCTAGGTGTTAGCCTTGCATAAATTGACTTGCATTGCATGAGCATGAGCATCAAGCATTTGTATTTAAGCTTTTATAATTGAAACATTTGATTGAAACATATGAAACATGCTTGTTATTTCATGTCTCCTTGTACCTATGCATATGATCATGAGTGAATACATGTAAATGATGAATGTGAGTCACTAAAACATATTAGCTACACTTATGATGACTAGTGGAACAATGTTCATAAAGATCATTTTGACTAATCAAGTACTTAGGTGATGCTATTCATGTGGACCTAGATAGCTCTATGTGTGACCAATGCATGAAATGAGTGTGTGACCTTACAAATAGCTTAAACATGTTTAGAAGATCATTATGAACAACTTTGGTATTCATGGTTAAGAGTAATTTGGTCACTAAGCCAAAGTTTAAGTGTATACCATCATTTTAATGTAGCATGTTTGACCAAGTTTGAACTATGTGCTAGAGACTTTGCATGGAGGTGGTCAGTAAAGCAAAGTTGTAGTATTTGGTAAGAGGATCAACTTTTATTTTTGGGTCATAGACTGGTTTAGCTCCTAACATGCTTCAATTAGGCTCACAAGAATCATCAATTCCTTGTTTTCAGCACTTAGCAAATTTTCCAAGTCTTTCTCCACTAACAGTGCTGACAAGCTTACTTTAGGATGAAATAACTCAGTTTTGGTTGAGAGTTAGCACATGATCCTTTAAGAACAATTGAAGCTGGTACATAGTGCTACAAGTTTGGTGTAGATTGTTGGTGCTAATTCCTCATGGTTTAGGAGATCGAGCACTATCAATTCGCGCTGTCAGGCTTGCATCGTGGTTACTGAACGAACTAAATTGGACCTTCGGTGGCCGACCGTCGCCAGAGCATGCATGTCACGTTGAGCCAGTGGAGGCCGCGCATCGCCGGCATCCTACCTAGTGTGGCCGTGTTGGTCCAGAGCATAGTATATCATGTCCCACACCCGCTGCTCCATCCCCGCGCTCACATTTTCCTTTCTTTGCTTCCTCCTTCCCCATTTCCGCAGCGTAGCCTCGCCGCTGAGCACAGCCTCACCTCCATCGTCGCCTTGCATGTGCTCCACCGCATAGCCACTGTCTCCATCTCACCCGTAGCTACGCCATGTCCACCTCTACCGCCTTGACGCATTGGCTGCGTCAATTGCGCTTCGGTGAGGGTGTAATGCCTTTTTCCCCTCTCACCAGAACCTCAGCCACCATAGCCACCTCCACAGCAAGCTCGCCGCCACTCAGCTCATGTGCGCTTTTCTTATGGTTTTTAATGTTAGAGCTTGGTTAGGATGAGTATTAGCTTGTGCTACGATGTTACCTCCATTGGAGGTCCTGCCAACGCGGAACACGACGACCCACGCTGCCGCGTCCTGACCTCCGCGCCACCGTGGCGTGGCCATGCTTCGTCGGAGCTTCTCAAGCCACCTAGGTCATCTAGATAGGTTCGCATGGTCATCGTGGTGCTATTGCGCACCATGCCTGGCTTCGCCGTGGCTGGTGATGACCAGAGCACCACTGAGCAGCGCCGCCGTGCCGCCATGGCCGGCGACGAGCATGCTCTGCCCACCCTCCACTACCACCACCTAGGTCATTCAACGCATGCTGCTCTATAGATCATGTAGGTTCACTTGTCCCCGCCGGCGAGCCAGACTGAGCCCAAGGGTAGGCTAGGCCTGAATGTCCTGACATTTGGTTGTCCCTAATTGTGCAGCGCTGGGCGAACCCATGAAATGTGTACTTGAGTTGTACCAAAGGTGACCTAAGGCTACCGTGGCTGGTAGACCCGGGTTTGTGTTAGGAATAAATTCCTAGCTGGTTGAAATCGATTCGAATCGCCGTCTCTCCCGGATAGTAAGAAACTTGGCTAGCCCCAACATCGTAGTAACTATACTATGGAATATGATGGTTCGGATGAACATGGAATTACAATACCTGCTATTGTTACTATTGAATGCTTTTAAAATGATATTCCACATGTTTGGCACAGGATAGTTGCTAATTTAGAGATGGATAGTCATAATTAACTTTATAACAGAATTATAATTGTATAACTGAGTTAATCACTTTTTATGCAAAATGTCGTTAAGCTATATCCACTTATACAGTTTTGCATGATCCTTGGAGTTTTTTTATTTCTAATTTATGATGGGTAAGTCTAGCTGAGTACCTTCTTGTACTCAGGGTTTATTTCCCATTGTTGCAGATGGCACTATGTATCATGGCTATTGCAGGAGTTGCTTCTATCCCACTGTAGATGAGGAGCAAGCCTTGGGCAGGCTTCTTTATTAATCCCTCTACATGCTTTTATGGACTGTGATCGTATGTTGGCACTATGTTGACAAATGCTACTTTCAAACTTAATTTGCTTCCGCTTTTATTTATCAAACTTGGTTTGTAATAACTTTGTTTCATACTCTGATGATGGAAATGTATCTGTAAACTTTATGTAATATGTGACATTTATGTTGAATCATGTACGATCTTGGTTGTTGTAAATCGTTTATCGAGACCCGTCGTGGTACTCGACGGACTACCGGATTTATATAGGTTCAAGTATGATAGTGCGACCACTTGCGGGCTACCATTGTACTTGTACTCTTATAAATTGGTCAGTTCTATGACAATACCTTAGTTTTCTGGTAACCTTCTATGATGGATTCTTAAGGTAATCGGCTATTTCAACTCTTCAATCATTAGTCAAGGTTTCACTACTTAAGATCTCTTGAAACACTCGATAACCTGACGCACTTTGAGCGAACCGATTAGCCTCTTGATTCTATGCTCTTGGAATATGCTGAAGAGAAATATGAGGAAACTCCTTGAGTAACCTCTAGCATTCATCATAGTATACCCTCAGAATATCATCTTTACATTCATATAGGCCTGATCAACTGATTAATAATTAACCGTGAATCTCCAAATACTTCAATTGAATCAGTCTTTACTTCATGAAGAAGTTGAAGTCCCTTAAGGATAGCCTCATATTCGGCTTGATTATTGGTAGTCATTGGTTTAGTTGGAAAAGCAAACTCAAAACTTGTCCCCCGATGTGAAACAATAACAATGTCAATGCCACCACCTTGCTTGCACGATGATCCATCAAAGAATAATATCCAAGGTATCAACTCTACATAGCCAATACTTGGCTTATGATGCTGAGTGACAAAATCAACTATTACTTGCCCCTTGACTGTCTTAGTCAATTCATACCTCAAGTCAAATTCCGACAATGCAAGAATCCACTTCCCCATTAACCCATTTAATATCGGCATTGATAGCATGCGTTTGATCACATCAGCCATAGAACAACTATAAACTCAACCGATAACAAGTAATATTGCAATTTAGTGCAAGAGAAATATAAGCACAAGCATAACTTTTCAATATGAGAATATCTTGTTTCTAGATCCAAAAGCCTTCTACTTAGATAGAAAACAACTTGTTCTTTTCCTTCAAACTCTTGTATTAAGGTCGATCCAATTATTTGGTTATTGGCCTACACGTACAGCTTAAAAGGCTTACCTTACTAAGGAGGGACCAGTATGGGTGGACATTTCATATATTCTTTTATCTCCTCAAATGCCTTTTGTTGTATGTCACCCCATTTAAATTCTTGATCATTTTTCAACTTCAACAAAGGAGAAAACGACAAAACCTTTTTTGACAAATTTGAAATAAACCTCCTAATAAAATTAATCTTACCAAGCAAAGATTGTAACTCTATTTTAGTAGTCGGGGGCACTGCCTCATCAATTGCTTTCATACTTTTTTGACCAATTTTGATTCCTCTCTCATGGACCATAAAACCCAAAAATTGTCCAGCTAATACTCCAAAGGCACACTGAGTGAGATTCACCTTTAAACCATGTTTTCTTGTGCACTCCAAAGTCTTCCACAAATTAGCTAGATGTTCCTTGTACCCTTTAGATTTTACCATCACATCATGAATGTAGATTTCAATAATCCTACCGATCAACTTATGAAAAATATAATTCATCGCCCTCTAATAAGTTGCACCGGCATTCTTCAAACCAAAGGTCATCATAACCCATTCAAATAAACCGATTGCGCTAGGGCACCTAAAAGTTGTTTTTGCTATGTCTTCCTTAGCCATAAATATTTGATTATATCCTGCATTGCCATCCATAAAACTAATAACCTTATGCCCAGCTGCTGCATCTACCAACATATTGTCTATCGACATTGGATAACCATCCATGAGTGTAGCCTTGTTCACATCTCTGAAATCGATGCAAACTCTTAACTTCCCACTTTTCTTATACACAGGAACAACACTCGATATCCACTCTGCATATCAGCATGGTCGGATAAATTTTGCTTCTAGTAATCTTTCAGTCTCCTTTTTTATATCATCAAGAACATTTGGGTTAAATCTCCTTAGAGCTTGTTTAAACGGCCGATATCCAGGTTTGATTGGCAATCGATGTTCAATAATTGATAGATTTAGACTAGGCATCTCGTAATATTTCCAAGCAAAACAATCTTTAAATTCCTTTAATAAATCTATCAACTCTTGCTTATACTCAGGATCCAACTTAGCACTTACATACGCCGGCCAAGGCCTATCTCTAGGACCAATATCTATCTCCGCTAATTCATCAGCCGATGTAAAGCTATGTCCAAGTTTATCACCTGTACCATCTATTGAATTATCCATTAAAACAAACTTTTAGAGCCGACTACTTAGATAGGCTATTGGCTTTCATCATTGATCCTAATGAAGCCTCCTTCCCATAGCTTGCTAGAAAAACACTCGAAGTCTTCTAGTTCCCAATACATTAGATCAGTTGTTGCTATACTCACAAAATCATCAGCATGAACTAGCTCAACATCATCTCCATGCCACTGAATCAAGCATTGATGCATAGTCGATGGTACACAACAATTTGCATTAATCCAATCATGACCAAGGAGTAAACTGTATGAACCCTTTCCATTAATCACAAAGAATGTAGTGAGTAAAGTCTTACTTTCAATTGTTAATTCAACATTTATTGCCCCCCTGGTCTTGGATGCATTGCCTCCAAAATCATTAAGCATCATGTTAGTCTCAATCAAATATCCTAGTCCCTTGCCAAGCTTGTGAAAAGTAGTATAAGGCATAAGATTAACAGAAGCACCTCCATCCACCAACATTTTGCTCATCGGCTTCCCATCAATGAAACCTTTTACATATAAAGCTTTTAAGTGTCGATGCTTGACTAGCTTATCAAATATAGCTTGTTCTATTACTATCAACATGGCAACTATCTCCTCATATTCCAATTCATCAAAATCTGAATAGACTTCTTAATCTGCTGAAGCTCTAAATTCTGATGGCAACAGAAAAGCCATTTGAATATTAGTCGATGGTTGACCCCTATCAGCTATTTGTTTAGCACGCCACACTTAAGGTTTACTAGATTTATGAGCCTGTTCTAGCTCTCTATTCCTTAGGCATTGTACCCTTCTTTTCTGACTTCTTGTCAAAACTCCTAGACACCATTGCTCTTCTTGCCAAACATACTCCTCTTCATCACCTTCTTCTTCATAATTAGCCCAATTTTGATCAACAACTCGCTTCCCAAGCTGATCATGAACACTTCTATTTTTTAAGCGTCGATCCATATTATTATGATGATACTCATTTTGAGCATGGATAGACCGACGGTTGGCTTGAGATTGCCTATACTCTCAATATTGCTCACTACATTCTTGGCAATTATTTCTAGTAGGCAATTTCAAACATTCATTCCAATAATGTCTAAAAAAGGACAATTCCAATGTGTTTTAGCTTGTTTTCTTTCATACCACTCCCCTTCTTGTTGACGCTGGTATTTTTTTTCTCTTCTAACCAATGTTGATAATTCTTTTCCTTCTGCAGTTGCCATTTATTCAATAAAATTCAAGATGTGACACATGGCATTATTGCCCCATTTCTTGACGTCTCTCCCTGCTCATATCGGCTCTTCTGTTGTCCCCGACGCCTTTTAATTTTATTAGTCGATATTTGCATCTCTGGATCGATGATTCTGGTTTCTTTTGCTCTTGTCGATGTTAGGACTTTAGTCTTCCCTTTGAGCAACTTAACACCGACCATATTCTAATCCCTTAGGAAAGGATTATCATCAACTTTCATTCTCAAAGGTGTATCAAATTTAAGCTTCCCTTTCTGAATAGCCCTTTGTATATGTTGTCAAAAAATTCTGCACTCATTAGCAGAATAAGAAGTAGCGTTATGAAATTTGCAGAACTTCTTATTCTTCAGCTGATCAGGAGGCAACATAACAAGATTGGCGGGCAATTGGATATGTCCTCTCTCAAGCAAGAAATCAAAGAGCTTGTCTGATTTTGTGATGTCGAAATCATAGTTCTCTTCAACTTCTTTTTCCTAAGGATTTGGCACCATCACTGTCTTCTTACCCTAATTCCATTTAGCCACAGCAATCTCTTCTTCTTCATCGTCCTCATCGCCATAATTAACTAAATATGGATTATAAGCTTCAACAACTGCGGCACTCTTCTAGAATCGGGTATCTCTACGCATATTCTAGAATTGGCTATTGAGTGCTACCACTCGTTGAGCCAACTGGCCTAAATTGTCAAACTCTTGCTCAAGCAGCTTCTCTCTCCATGTTGGCAACATTTCTTGAACAGCCAAAGCAGCTAGCTGATCATCAGTCAGATTTAATGAGAAGCACAAATTTCTGGTCTCTCAGAACCTCTAAAGAAACTCGACACCCAATTCATTAGTTTTTTGCCTTATGGTCATCAAATCTATGATTTTCTTTTCTTCTGTCCCAATATAGAAATATGTATGAAATTTCTTCTCCAGGTCAGTCCAATTGGCAATGGAATTAATTGGTAACGATGAAAACCAGGTGAAAGCTGGTCCTGATAGTGATAGGGACAAGAAACAAACTCGATGAGCTTCTTTGACAAATGCTTCACCCAACCATGTAAGATACCAACTGACATGTTCTATTGTGCTTGTGCTATCTTAACTAGTGAACTTAGCAAATTTTGGGAGCCTATAATTTATAGGAAGACCAACCAAATCATACCACTCTGGATATGGACATTTGTATGAAAAGGTCTGCCCTTTTTATTTTAAACCGAATTGATTCTTCATCATTTTGATTACTTAGAGTAACAACTCATCAGCATTTGAATCTAGATTTCTCTACAATTGCTAACCCATATGTGGATTAAAATTTTAGGTACCTTGATATCCTAGATTTGGAATCATATGAAGGGTATTGTAATCTGTGCCATATTGATATTCTTGTGGAATCTCTATATGTTGGGTCCTTTACTAATTTGCTGCTTGAAGTCTCTGGTTGTAAATGATGGGATCTATATCTCTATGAATCGTTTGGACTAATGGCGTTATTTTATTAGCCAACGGTGGTATTTGGCTTGATGTACCAAAATTAACCATTTGATTCTAAACTTTCCCTATCGGTTGTTGCACATGCTGCACTTATGGTCGAGGATTATATTGTATTTGATTAGTATCAATACCCTGAACTTGCTTAGATGGGCTCTGAACTACCTAGACATTATCATTGCTAGCTAGTGCTACTTCTTGATGGCTAGTACCAGCTTGATTAGTCCCCTGAGTTGACGGATGTGGAATGTTGTAATAAGATGGTCCAACATGATCAATTGGATATCCATGAAACACCTCTTTCATGGTATTGTTGAATGTGTTCAAGAAAGTTGTATTATGGTTTAACATGGCATTATGAACAGATTTGTTTACAACATCTATGAAGAAACGCCTATCATTAGCTTCATCTATATCTGACTGCCCATGCATCAAAACTCTCGGTAGTGGATATTTCTAAATAACTTTGTTGTCACGTGTCTTGGTGTAGGACAACAAACACTTGTTCTGAAACTCTTCTATAGCTTTGCTAATGACGTCCTTATCCTCATCAGGTAAGTCTTCATAAGGCATAATAAGAATATCCCTGTTGTTGTGAGCTGCCATGACCATTGTGGAGTCCCACCTAGAGTGCCAGAACACGGGTTGGCACGAAAATGTGGAAGACATGCCGAGGGACACGTAGCAAGCCAAAACAATCTGGAGATCAGCTTGGCTTCAATCATAGGACTAGTTTTTCCTGTGAATCCTAGAGGCATGCTAGTCAATTTGTCTGCAATTGATAAGGAGAGAAAGTTTATCAGTAATATAGGGTGGAACATGCCAATTTTGTCCAAATAGTTCTAAGTGTGTTGCTTCGGGAGCAGCCAAATGGGAAAATCTACTAAATAGCCGATAAGAGGAGAAATCGACTATTAAGGACTATGACGCTCGCAGTCATGATTGATTTATAATAACAAGCACAATGCACCTAGTTTTTAATGATCCTTTCCCTTGAGCTATCAATATGTACACGTCAAAGATACATCATTGGCTAGATTTGATTTAATCAATGCATGGTGCAAAGAAAATGAATTCGATAAAAGGGATATGCCATGCAAATAATCGGCTATTTAATACAAAAGGGTCTACGAACTGTCTAGATCTAATTTATCACCAAAAATAGTGAGGTTCGACTGGATCGATGTAGTTATGATAAAGACAATAATCTAAAACTAGAAAATCCATAAAACTGACTATATGTCAATAGGTTCATGAAAGCATGCCATATCTGTGAAAGCACAGGCAAATCGGCTAAAATAGCCAATGCATGCATAGCAAACACTTAGAGTAGATATCTTGATCATGAACAAAACCACTAATCGATGGTCTCTAATCTAAAGTCTTACCAGTGAGGTTCGATCGAATTGATGCAGCTATGGTAGTGTCATTAGATTAGATCTCATTAACCAGTGAATTTATCCAAGATCAAAACATGTCTTTGAATACGTGTTATGCTTGATGGGAATAGAGACAAAACAACTGATCTAGCAGAATTAAGCTATCAATCATGAAATGCATAGTGTGACCAGACTAGAACATGACCAATTTTAATGATATGATGTCGCTCTATCTCTATTTCAATCAGATGATTTGTTATGATTAATAGAACATTAGTCATAATAAGATCGATAACTGGTGAATCAACTAAAAATAAAAAGGAAATCTTACTAATCTTAGCCGATTCGATAACTGGTGATATTGTATTAAATAATAGGTTATTTAACACAAGATTGATAACTTTGATCTATATTTTGATTCGTAAGAGATTAATCAGCTAATGGAGCCTTACAGATGATAATACAGATTGATAACTAACTTATACTAGAGATCATAAGAGATCGGCCGGACCGATGCAGCCTTACAAACAAAAGTATAAGACATGACGGTACTTATAGACAAGCTAGAGGTCGACTAGATCGATGCAGCCCTGCTTGTTGAAGAGCTCATCGAGATCTATAGTACTCCTACACCGAAGGGTTGGCATAAAGCCGAAAAAAGTAATTGGTATTGATTGATTAGGTGTCCTTTACAATAGATGGGGTCCAATATTTATACCCAGAACTTAAACATGAATCCTACTCAAATACGACTTATTACAATCTTTGAAATAAAAAACATTCCTAACTTATGATAACTTGGACCCTAATCCTTTCCCTTTTGTAGAGTCCGACATGTTTCCCCCGATGCCATCCGTATATAGTCCGTTGATGTTGTCTATTGATGTCATCTATAAAATAGTCAATTCCGACGCTGCATCAAAACTAGCTGATATCGATTCTCATCTGATCGATCCCTTGATGATGCAATCTTAGAAGCTTCGAGTTTTTGCGTTCTTCTTTTCCAAATTTTGGTGTAAACACCATGTCCCATTTGAGGAAAGCGATCACCACGAGGGGGAAAACGTGGTCCACTAAAGCTGTGGGACTGAAAAGCACTGCCATGAGGTTCAAAGTCATATTGAACATGACCAGAACCCCACTGGGCACGACCACCATGTGGTCTCACAACCTGAGACCTAGCACCTTGAGGCATTGTACCTCTAGGCCTAGCACTGTGCCTCTAAACAGGTGGTACATGTACGCCAAAGGGTGGGCGATACATGTTCCTATTGTTCAACTCATACTCACACCTCTCATCTCTCTTCCTCCTAAAGCAAAACTCAACAAGATGACCATCCCTATGGTAGTAGTCACAGTGATACCTCACCCCTCTCTTGGGTGGTGGTTGGTTCACTCTATTGTGGGTATGGTTCACTCTTGGTGGCTTTTGGACTCTAGGAAGGGGATCCTTAGAGATGTTTGGTAGAGTGTCAAGTGGGTTCCTTAGATGGTTAGGTTTTGGAATCCACACTTGTTTTGGGGGTGGAGCTTTTGGAGGTTCTTCAAACACTCCATCTTTGACTATGGGCTTAGTAGGCTTAGTTGGAGAGATTTTGATCAACTTGGGAGTGGTGGAAGGTTTTTCACTCGGGGTCAAACCACTACACTCACCAACCTTACCATAGAGATTTTCACCCTTCCCACCTAAAGCAAAGCCTACTCTTGGTCCACTAGTTCCCCTTCTGAGCTGGTTAACCATCATGCCCAACTATGGCTCATTGCAAGACACCCAGCTCAAGATGGTCCAAAGGTATGTGTTTTCCTCCTTGGATCTCATCTTGTCGTGCCTACAGGACTCAAGCTCCAACTCTAGACTCTCACAAAGCGCACACCTAGCAACAATTTTGCTATCTGAAATGGCCTTCTCAAGAGTAGGGATCTTGGCATTCTTCTCTGCCAGCTCAGATTGCAAGCCCGAGCAGGACTTGCACGCACCCAACGGAACAGACCAAGCCTTCAACTCATCATGCTCATCTAATAGAGTGCCATACTTGTTTTGCAAAGCAACAAGACTAGACATGTGAATAGCACAAGTATCACATTCAATTTCCTCGATCATAGTCACAGAAGACCTAGCGAGCTCAAAATCCTTAAGCTCTTGCTCTAGCTTGTCCTTATACTCTTTCCTCTCATGAGCAGCATGCTTAAGTAGTTTGTCCTGACTAAGCAGGGCATTGCTCAAAGCATCTACCTTAGTAGCGAGCATGTTGGTAGAAGATAGTACCTCAGGGGTGTCATCATCGCCAATCACCTCATCCTTGCCGGTCTCCTTGTCTCCAAGAGCATGGTGCAGAAGCCACCATCGGAGAAGTTAGTGAAGAAGCAGAGACCGTTTAGTCACTCCTCCACCTTCTTCTCGAGCTCATCGTCGCTTGAGGAGAGGGAAGCTCGCTCGTTGCTGGACTCGTTGAGATCACTAAGTGACGCAAGGAAGGCATGTTGCTGAGCCTTGGCCTTCTTTACGAACCTCTTCTTGAGCACCTCCTTGTCAAATCCACCCTTGGACTTGTGCTTGTCTGAGGAGTGCTCCCCCTTCTCTTTGCACTTGCCGACATCATACTTGTTGGAGGGGTACTTGCTTTTCTTGGGGCAGTTAGTGACGAAATGGTCTGGGTCTCCACAACCAAAGCATCCTTGGTTCGAGCCACCACATCGGCGACTAAAGCGATTGTTGTGAAATCATGAGAACCAGCTGATGACTAGAGCTAGCTCATCGTCTCTAAGCACCTCCATCTATTCCTCTATGATAGACAACAAGGAAGACAAGGCAAAGAGAGGCTATGAAGGGTTAGTGAAGGAACTTGAGCTACCATTACCTAAGATGAATGCCATGGTAGGCGTGGAGGGGTTCTCAATCTTGGCTCTAGTGTTGATGTCAATCTTGGCAGACTTCAACTTACTAAAGAGCTCCTCCATAGTGGGTGTCTCATAGTTGGGTGACTCAGTGATGGCAGCAACTTTCACCTCCCACACCTTCCGATCAAGGGCATGTAACAATTTGATTGCCCTCTCATGATCACTGATGAGGACATCACTCCTTTGGATGTACCCACTGATCCTCCAACCATTATGTAAGGTCCAATGACCCAAGCTCAAATGTGTCAACTCAATTTAGAGGTGAGCTCATTCTTAATCGATCCTTTTCATACTTTTGAGAATAGACTAGTACCTAATGATGTTTTCTTGCTTAGGAACATAGGAGAGGGTTATGAGGAACTTGGAGAAAGGTATATAGGTGGAGAAGACCAGCAAGGATGACAAACACAAGCTGGAGGTCCAGCCCAACTCGACTTTGACTTTGCCTCGGCCTTCAGGACCAGTCAGCAGTAAAACAGACGCCCAGGACGCATCATAACTCCGTTTTTGATGATCCACATATGATTGGAAAGCTAATTCCATACGATAACTAATGTCTTTGGTTTGAGGAACAAATTCCACGGGAATCAATAAGAATCGTCGAAACAAGTCAGACTCCAGAATCTGTTAGGGTGCTGCGTCACCGTTTTTGGTCCATTGGGCCGTGTATCGTCTGTGAGCCATTAGGGGGCGCGTCTAGGGGTCTTTGCACAATCCTAGAGTCTTCATAAACAGCTGCCACCCCTCCATTAGGGTTTAGGTTTTGCTTAGAATAATCTATCAAGAATAGTTTCGCCGTTCATCGGTTTGTGAGACCCCAACATGGTGAGATTAATATTCATCTGCAATTTTGTTGTCTTCTTTCTTGTTTTTGCTTGTGTTCTTTGTTGTGTAGGCAGGGGTTAGACTTCTTGGTGAGGTCAACCAGAACCATGTCTTGGTTGATAACCAGAGGAGTTGTGGTGCTAAGATTATAGGGTTCGATCTTTCGATCTGAAGCTGGATCGGTGTGTCATTCTCCGCCACAATGATAGTTTCCTGTACATGATAGAAGATCAGGAACCCCGTCCCCATTAAGTGGTATTCAGAGCTAAGGTATACCTTTAGGTTCACATTTATCCCCTAGTTTTGAGTGTTTCACATTCGTCCCATTGTCTAGTGCCATACTCGTTTTTTGTCCTGTCGTAGAATCTTCCACGCCATAGCCTTTGCATATTTCAGTTTCAAAGTCCGTCGTGTTGAGTTTGTGTCCTGGTTGAGGTTTTGTTGTAGGTTTGGTCGTGTTAGAGTCAAGTTCGTGTGTTTTCCCCATCATTTCTATCAAATCCTTGCTGCCGTGACCAATTTTGTGCGTATTGCTCCCGTTTTGTCCTTTATTTCGGAGCTTGTTCTTAAAACAACCATAACTTTCGCATACGAACTCCGACTGAAACGTTCCATATATCAAAATTGATCAAAAAAAAAATCAGAACCATGTATCCCTAGTTTTGCCAAGTTTGGCAAAATTAGTTTTTCGAAAAACAGCTCGAAAGACCGTCTTTCTGAGTCTGGATGCTTTTTCTAAATTTTGAGCACATCTTCTGAATTCTCCATAGGCCATGTCTTTCGCTTATTTAAGCTCAAATTTTTGGTAGTTACTTCTTGTGTGCTCCTAAGTGAAAAAATATAAAAAATATTAAAAGAAAAAGTCAAAGTTTCCTAAAAAACAATGATAGACCAAAAAAATAGAAAAGAGAGAGGGGCAAAAGAGGAAGGCCAAAGTGAGTTGTGTTAGCATGTGCTAGTTGGTGCCTTGTTCGTGTTGCTCTTGCTATCC
Organism: Miscanthus floridulus; assembly: GCF_019320115.1. NCBI lineage: Eukaryota > Viridiplantae > Streptophyta > Magnoliopsida > Poales > Poaceae > Miscanthus > Miscanthus floridulus. The sequence continues at coordinate 36,659,010 of NC_089595.1, forward strand.
ACCATACTTGTTTGTCACACACCTGGCACTTGGAACATTTTAGACCAGCAACGAGAACAAGTACTTTGGACTATAATTCAACATTACTTTCTATTACTGACTTGTGTGCCAAATATACATATCATTCTTTATGTGCCTTCCAAGCTCCACAAACTCTTCAGATCAGTACAAAAAAAGGACCTTGCAATCTTAGTGCCACTGCCTCATAGGTATCATGAACCAGCCACCGGTTGTACCACCCACTGCTTATGTTGGTAAGAACTTTGTAAGAGCTTGGTAAGATGCTTCCACTTGCTGTGAAAAGTGACACCCCTATAACCACATAGTCATTTAGTAGGAGATGATCAGACCGGAGATAATAATCCCAAGGATTTCAACGAGTGTGTCAGCCAAGAGCAACTGCAAGTTGCTGTAGAGAATGCCTAAAAAAGGATGAATGAGGCCATCAAGAAGGCTATCACTGACGCACTCATTGAACTCAACATTGGCAACAGCATGGAGAGATTGGACAAACAAATTTCCACACTAACCAACAAGGTTACTGGGTTGGAAACCTTTGTGGTGGTCAACAACGACGTCTCTGACAGCAACACCGATGGTCTTTTGCCAGAAGACACGGTGTATGATGCCAATGGGAACATAGATTGAGCAGCCTCCCAACAAGCAAGATTACGATGACATCTTCACCGCAACAAGATAGGTATGGGTGTTGTCCACCACCATCAAGGTGATAATCATCGTGTACCCGATGATTCTTATACTAAGATTAAGTTCACAATACCATCTTTTTTGGGTCATTATGATGCTGAGGGATATCTTGATTGGGAGATGATGGTAGAACAAAAGTTTAGTGCCCACCTTGTGCCTAAGCAACATAGAGTTCGACAAGCTACTAGTGAGTTTAAGGACTTTGCCATTATTTGGTGGAATGGGCTAGCTACACAGGATGCTTTACCTGGTACGTGGGAAGAACTTAAGATAGCTATGCGTTTTCATTTTGTTCCTCCTTATCATAGAGACTTGCGTAAGAAATTGATGCGTTTAGAACAAGGAGAGAAATCTGTACATGATTACTATGGTGAGCTCCAAAAGGGATTGATGCATTGTAGTGTTGTGGAGGGGAACGAAGATTCCATTTGTTGTTTTTATTCAGGTTTGAGGCACGAGATTCAGGATATTGTTGATTTTAAAGAATTTTACACTATCAACCAGTTGTTTCAATTCGCTATGCTTACAGAAAAGGAATTTTAGGGGCATGAACAGCAGAGCAAGAGCAAGGTCAGCACCACATACATGCCATGCTCGGCACCATCTTCGGGGCTAACCAAGCCAACCACTTTTCGAGCACCTCCACCAATGAGTAAGCGACCAGTAGCCTCTGGAGTTACCGCTACACCTAAGGCACCTCCCACATGACCTTTAGATTTAGGTAAAAATTCTTTGTAGGTGCCTGCCAAGAGTGCCTCATCCGTTGCATCGACAGGATGCACTTCAGGCATTTAGTGCCACCACTGCCATGGAATTGGCCATGTGCAGAAGGACTGCACAAGTCAGCGGGCATACATTGCTACAGAAGATGGTTACATCAGCACCTTTGACATTGACGATGAAGAAGACAAAGATATAGATGAGGAGGGTGGCAAAGTCCTTGGTGATGAGGACACGGTGGCCTATAGGAGCATCATTGTACAATGGGTGCTCAGCACACAAGTACAGCAACCTAAGAAGCTACAACGCCATAAGTTGTTCTAGATTTTCTTCATCATCAGCAACCATCGAGCACATGTCATTATTGATGGAGGTAGCTGCAATAATTTGGTGAGTTTTGATTTGGTCAAGAAGCTTGGCTTGACCACACGCCCGCACCCACATCCATACCTATTTCAGTGGCTAAATGATTCTAGAAAGGCAAAGGTAACACAAACATGTAGAGTTTCATTTTCTATTAGTTCTTATGCTGATTCTGTTGATTGTGATGTGGTACCTATGCAAGCCTGTTCACTCTTATTGGGTTGTCCTTGGGAACATGACAATGATGCTACACACCACGTCAGAAGTAATAAATACACTTTTGCACATAAAGGAAAGAAAATTACTTTGGTACCTTTGACCCTTGCTCAAATTGTACAAGCTGATAGAGAACACGCTGCTAGTTTGAATGATGTTTCATCTAAAAATTAGCAAGTTGCTAATTCTATTCTCCCACCTAAAAAGGATAAGTCTACATTTATTTCTAAGGCCAAGGGGATTAAATTGAAGGGTGGTGTTATGCTTGCAACAAAATGTGACTTTGCTGCAATTTCTAATGATGATATTTGCTATGCTTTGGTATGCAAACAAGCTATGTTTTTGCTTGATGATATTGTTAGTTCAGTGCCTCCTACTGTCACTAACCTTTTGCAGGAGTGTGAGGCAATTTTTCCAGCTGAGATACACTCGGGGTTGCCACATATGAGAGGAATAGAGCATCAAATCGATTTGATTCGGGAGCAACCTTGCCCAACCGTGCTGCCTATCAAACCAATCCTGAGGAGACTATGGAAATTCAGCGGCAAGTCCAAGACCTTTTGGACCATGAGTATGTACGTGGAAGCTCTAGTCCTTGTGTCGTTCCTATACTTTTGGTTCATAAGAAAAAATGGAACTTGGCGTATGTGTGTTGATTGCAGAGCCATCAATAATATTACTATTCGGTATCGTCATCCTATTCCTAGGGTAGATGACATGCTTGATGAGTTGTGTGCCTCTATAATTTTCACCAAGATTGACTTGCGAAGTGGCTACCACCAAATTAGAATGAAACTTGGAGATGAATGGAAACCGCGTTTAAAACCAAATTCGGGTTGTATGAGTGGTTAGTAATGCCTTTTGGTTTGACAAATGCACCTAGCACTTTCATGCGCTTAATGAATGAGGTTTTAAGAGCTTTCATTGGTCATTTTGTGGTAGTTTACTTTGATGATATATTGATTTATAGCAAGTCTTTTGTTGAACATATGGATCACTTACGTGCCATTTTTAATGCTTTACATGATGCACGATTATTTGGTAACCTTGAGAAGTGCATCTTTTGCATGGATCGAGTTTCTTTTCTTGGCTATGTTGTAACTCCATGGGGAATTGAGGTGGATGAGTTTTCTTGGTCTTGTAGGATTCTATCGCCGCTTCGTCAAAGATTTCAGCACCGTTGCTGCCCTGTTGCATGAGTTGACGAAGAAAGGGATGGTGTTTCATTGAGGAGTCCTTTGACACTTTGAAGGACAAGCTCACACGTGCACCATTGTTGCAACTTCCAAACTTTGGTAAGACTTTTGAGCTAGAATGTGATGCTAGTGGAGTTGGCAATGGGGGTGTTTTGATGCAAGATGGAAAACTCATTGCTTACTTTAGTGAAAAATTGCATGGCCCTATTCTAAATTATTCCACGTATGATAAGGAATTGTATGCACTTGTCCGTTCTATAGAGATGTGGCGTCATTATTTGTGGCCTAAAGAATTTGTTATACATTCTGATCATGAATCGCTTAAGTATCTTCGCTCTCAACATAATATGAATCATAGGCATGCTAGATGGGTTGAATTTATTGAATCTTTTCCTTATATTATCAAACACAAGAAAGGGAAGGATAATATAATTGTTGATGCTTTGTCTAGACGATATACCTTGTTGTCCCAACTTGATTGTCGGATTTTTGGGCTTGAATCAATAAAAGAACAATATGCGCTTGATCCTGATTTTTAAGGACATGTTGCTAAATTGTAGAGAGGGACGTACATGGAATAAGTTTATGATCAATGATGGGTTTTTGTTTAGAACTAACTACCTCTGCATTCCAGTAGGCTTTGTTCATCTTTTGTTGTTGCAGGAGGCACATAGAGGCGGATTGATGGACATTTTGGTGCCAAGAAGACAGAGGAGGTGATGTCCACACATTTCTTTTGACCAAGGATGAGGTGAGATGTAGAATGGTACGTGGCTCGGTGCGCCACATGTCAGAAAGCTAAGTCATGGTTGAACCCACATGGAATGCATCACAACTATTTCTTTGGAGCTTTTCCACAATATTACTCCAACTACGAGTGTTAGCAACTGCTATGGATTTCACTACACATCTCGCCAAGACTTAACTTTTGTACCCTCAACTATTTGAGAGTGTTTGTTCTTTCTTACTCAGCATGAGGTCTATGACACTTTGCAAAATTGCAAGACACTCTCAACTCCATTCCAGTGATCTATATCTGGACTGGACTTCTGCCAAAATATCCCAGATACGTAAACTACGTCAGGGTAAGTTCTTACTTATACTTGTACACTCATCAAGCTTCCAACAGCTGAAGCATATGGAACCATGTTCATTTGATCGATCTCATATCGGTTCCTGGAACACTTAAAGTTCCCAAAACTATTACCCTCGACTATAGGAGCAGGCGTATATTTCCTCGCATGCATACTTTATTTCTTTAAAACTTTTCTAAGTATGTCATTGCGATAGTCCTAATACCCCATTTTCTTCTATCTCGGTGAATTTTGATTCCTAGAACCAATGATGCTTCACCAAGGTCATTCATATTGAAACTTGAGGACAAAACTTCTTCTCCAATGACAGATTAACATCACTACTAGTGAGTAGAATGTCATCTATTCACAGGATATGGAAAATGAATTTTCCATTCTTGATCTTCGCATAATGCTATTGTCCTTATCATTTTCTTTAAACCCAAACTTTCTTATGGTTTCATCAACTTCAAATACTACTGTCTAGAGACTTACTTTTGACCCATAAATGGATTTCTATAGGAGACATCCCTTATGTTCTTTTCTTCCATGATAAAAACCTTTTGGGTTATGCCATGTAAACGTTTTCATATAAATCCCCATTTAGGAATGCCGTCTTTACATCTATCTGATATATTTCTAAATCGTAATGTGCCATGAACACCATTATGATTCTAAAAAAATCCTTACATGAGACTAGAGAGAAAACCCTCATTGTAATCTTTTCATTCTCTTTGCGTAAAGCATATTGCTAGAAGTCATGCTTTATATCTTTCTACATTCCCTTTAGAGTCACATTTTGTCTTGTAGACCCATTAACAGCCTACTATTTTGGCGCCATTAGGAATTACTTCTAAGTCCCAAACATCGTTGGTATTCATCGAATTCATGTCAACTTTCATAGTTTCTTGCCATTTAAACGAGTAAACGCTTCTTATGGCTTCTTCAAGTGAGGTGGGATCACCCTTCATTTGAATTTCTTTACTAACATTGACTTCATTGTCATTAGAAAAACTAGTTTACTAATTCTTTGAGACATTCTAGGGTCTCAGCTACTGGCACTTTCATATAGGGCTGTTGTTGCCCTTCATTGCCAAGTGACAATTGATTCTATAGGCTCCTGTATCACAAGATCCTTGTTTACATTATTCATCTTCTTCGAAGAGCCAACAACAGGTGTTGTGTAAGTCATACAACATCAACAGGTATTGAGAAATATGTTGTTTTGAATCACTGAAGTGGGCATGCAGTCCCGCTTCTCTTCAAGTCTTAGGTCTCTACATACCTCTACGTACCATGCTCCGCCAGATCTTCCCATCTTTTCTAAAGATAGTGTATCTTCAAATATCTTATTTTGGGTTTAATCCATTAAAACCTCATATGCCGCTTTAGGCACCACCTTAACATCTTTGAGACTGACTATGCTATCTTCTTGTCGGAACTTTAAAAGGTCCAAGAATTTAGCTATTTCTCTACTTAGGGGTATCATTGTTGTGACCGTTGTACTCCTCCAATGGTTTCATCTTAATTAATCTTTATCCCTCTCTTAATGAAGAGTATCTTTCTTAATTGATCTTTATTTCACTCTTAATGAAGAGTATTTTTCTTAATTGATCTTAATATTCTCCCCCTCGAAATATGGCATGAACTTTACTGCCATAATTTTGAGAACTATTTAGAAAACCTGTGAATGAGGAGACACTTATAACTTACTTAATTCACATGATTATGTCATGTAAACAAAGTTATTTCTTGATTCATATAGGAGTACACTTTCTTTATTTTACTTCGAGAACTCAACGAGGTCTTTCATTAGCAGTGCTTTTGCAAGTCACACTTGCATCTTTTCTTATCCTTTGATTAGTATTGACCATGACGATGCATTTCTATTGTGCCATGGTCAATACTAGGACAGCATATGAGCTACCCAAACTTCTCTCGCTATGCGGGATACAAAACATGTGAATCATCACAAAACTTCTCCCGCTAGGAGGATAGACTAGCATAAGTACTATGCCAAAACTTCTCCCCATGCGGGATACATCTATGTGAAAACTTAGTCATGGCGACTAAAACATTCACTTATACTTCATTTTCCAATTAAATCTTCCTGTTGGTTCTAATTTAATCAGAAAATTAGTAAACTAACAAAAAATTGTCCTGAACCGGCTTGACTCAAGCCTTTTAATTCACATATCCTAGCATTGCAGCCCATTGGCATACAGCCGAGTGATCTCATTGATTAAAAATAAAACATACAATATGCTTCAACATCAATTCTATATCACCGTTGGACAGAAAATAGAATTAATGCATAAAAACTCATAAATTAACTTGAAAGACATACAACTACTCTTCAAAATTAAATTCTCCCATTGGTTCGAATTTAATTAGAAGATGATCAACTTCATTGCAGCGGAAACATGTTAATAAAATACATTCTATTAGTTCAGGAGCATTTCTTTGTCCTTATCTACTCTCTAAAAAATTGACCATGTTGGTGTAAAATTTTTTAGAGATTTAAACCTCAAACTTAAATTCATTATAATATTGTCATCATCAACATTTGTCAAAAAATGATAATACCATAATATTACATAAACAAATCAGACTACTCTAATTAAAATTTTTCTATTAGTTCCAATTTAGTTAGACGATAAACATAATCATAATTTACTAAATATAACTACTCTTCAAATTAAATTCTCCCGTTGGATCGAATTTGATTAAAAGATAATAAACCTTAAACTTTGCAACGGAAACATAAACATAATTGGTGAATTTCACCCACAGGAAAATTCTCTTTGCTAATTTTTTTTGAGCCATTAATCATTTTCTAGGAAATAAACATTTATTGGAAAAAGAAAAACAAAAATGGACTCATTTGTTCACTGTTGCTCGGCCCAGCGGCAAAAACCGACCTGGCCTGCTCTTCTCATGTGCGTGCTGTGCCTTCCAAGTCACAACGTGGGCCTGAGCCGACAAAGCTGTCTGCCCACGCGCTCCCGCCTAGGCCAGAACCGGTACGATCAGCGCTGGCCGTTGATCTTGATCGGACGGCCGTCTGTGCTCCTCAGCGTAACAAAAACACCTAGCCAGTCACGCACCCAAGAACCCTAGCTAAATCACCCCTCCTTTTTCTCTCTCTACACCCATGATGGTCCGCTCTCTCTCCCTTCTCTCTCTAGGACCTCAGCGGTCGGAGATGGTGGCGCCACCGTGGGGACCCTCACTAGTGAGCGCACTCTCCTAAGGCTGAGCATGTCATCATCGAGTGGCCTTGCACCATTGCCCTTGACCGCCCAGCTCGAGGCTTCCCCTATGGCCACCTACCGCTGAGAGACACCAAAGCGAGCCCACAGCAGAGGGATGGTGGCGCCGTAGTTGGCCCCCTCACTGGTGCGCACGCTCCCCATCGGGTGAGCACACCGACGTCGAGCGGCCTAGACATGGTGCCCTAGAATGGCCATAGTACACCAGCGTGGAGGCCCTTCCTAGGGTGATCCGGTGAGTGGAGGCTAGTGAGGTAGGCCACCTCCCTAGCCCTCCCCCTTTCCCCTTGATCTTCTCTGTTTGAACTTCTTTCTTTTCTTCTTGAAGCTAGTCTGATTTAGGGTTAGGGTTAGCCCTACTGTTCATCTTCCCCGTCTGTCTTTGTGGGTTAGGGTTTGGGTTTGATTTGTTCTCTAAACTAAGACCCCCTTTTGTTGTTCTTTTCTACACCCCAATTGGGGTTAGGGTTCACATCGAACCCTTTGTTTAGATCCAAATCAGATCACTCACCTCCTTCTAATTGTTGCTACCCCTACCAAAACTATGCCTAGAACATGGCTCTAATACCATTGATAGCTATTTAGGATCATCTAGGTGTAGATTGGAGGGTGAATCCGGTACTAGTTAGTTCAATTTGACCTATAACATGATACAAAGAGGGAATCAATAAGAGATGGAGATGTAGGAGTGACTGACTGTAGGCTTTGGAGGAGGATAAATAGTCCATGCTGAGGTCCAATCAGTGGGGTCGTCTAGCGTGGTGTAGATGGTCCAGTGGTGGCACTTCCTGCCGCTTCAGCATTCCCTTGATCGGTCGGGTATGGGTAGTAAGTGGGGATCATGGTGGCTATAGTGAACCTCATCTATGTGCCCTTGCCCCCACCTCCCTCTATATATTGCTGCATGATGGGGGCCCATCAACCTTGGTTTGGTTGGATGCCCCTAATCATGGCACTGGATCAAGGCCCGACTCGACCGTTGGGTCGAGTTGAATAAGATCAACACTAACAAAGCACAACCGAGTCATCATTAGAGCTGAGGCATGCGCCCGCAAAATCAAGGAATGGTAGAGCCTCCCTTCCCTCTTGGCACACATGACCACTGCCTGGGAGCACCACCTTGGCCCACCACTCACCATGCAACAGAAGCTGAGCCAGCATAGCCTTGGGCCACTACCACTGCCAGGGAACTTGAGCTCAAGCTCATGCGTGCACTTGCCAAATTGGGCCGAGCACCGCCAATGCCATCCTTCACCCATGCTCAGCTCGGAGATGCACTGCTCTAGCCACAGGCCCGCCCATGCTGGAGCACCACTGGAGCCATGCTCGCCACTGCCACAATCTAGCTTTGCTTGCTCACCTCTGCCCACCATGGCTGCCGCCCTACGCCTCCCCACCGTCGGTGCACCTCTGTTCTCCCTCTCTTGCCCCTTTCGTTTCTCTATGCTCTGCTCTCTCCCTCTATTGTTCCCTCTCTTTATCTTGCTCTCTCTATTGACTGAGCTGAATGGGAGAGGAGTCATGGACGCCATCGATGGGATCCAAGGCTTCTCGGCCATGTCACTTGGGCCAGTAGGGATGTGCCACCTTCTCCCTTGGGTCCCACACAATAGCCACAGCAACCCATCTTGTTTCTCTCCCTTCCTCTATGGATGCGGTTCACCTAGACCAGAGAGACGGGGAGTGCAGTCCATAGATCAGCTCACAAGCATAGTGCCGGTCAGCTAGATAGTCCACTGGGTCCACATGTCAGCCAGGCAGGAAAATGCTACACGCACCCGGGAAATGTACACGGGAGATTAAAAGTAAGCCTTTTTAATTATAGAAAAATTCTAAACAAATTCCTAAATAAACTAGGTACACCCAAGAGCCTACCCAAGCTTCCCCATATCATTTTCATTACCCTGATTTCTAGAAATAATTCCCAAAATATATTCCACATATCCTTTTCCAATTAAATCTTGGAAAATCAATATCTCCTCCATCCTAAATCCAAATCCCTTGCTTCTTCCACCAAAAATCTTCTAAAATCAAATCCTATCCATTCATATCCTTTACTCCACTATTTGGTGCCCATTTAAATTCTAGTTTGTATGCTTTTCATTTCTTTATATAAATATATACGCTAACCCACAACCTAAGTTACCATTGTATGAGTATGAACATGAATGCTTGAACATACATACACTCCTCCATCTAAAATATTATTAATAATAACAAGATATATACATACATAGATATACCCATATATATTGGATACATATATGCCTTGGATACGCCCATGTATGGCTAACCCCTACATCTCACTTTTCCATCTTAATTAATCCTAGGAATATAATATACATGTGTGTATATGCCACTAACCTTAGCCATAACCTACCACCATAGGAACCCACCTAACCAACCCCGCTAAAACCCGGTGGACCGAAGGGAGTTAGACAAGTCATTTTTGTAGACTTTGTCAGGCTTTCTCCTTCAGGTTCACATAATAGTGAAACCTAATAAAGTGGTCTGGTTTTCCATCAGGAGACCACACCTTAACCTAACCTACAAAAAGCCACATCTTATTGGATGAAATCCCTTCATCCAATCCTTACTTCAAATTGACATAATAATGATAACTTAGATATAGAAACCCACTAACCAAATAAGGCCAACCCATCTAGGACCAACCCCCTTGAATGATTGTGATTGCTTATATGCGTTGCTTGAAATGTTCTTTGTTTGCCAATGTTAGACAACATAGATAGAAGACAATGGAATCTAGAAGTACAAGACCTAGGAGCAAGAAGTATGGGAATCAAAGTCTTGGAGTAAGGGTATGCTCGCCAGTGAGCGGAGGCAAGTCCTAACACCCACCTACCCTATCACCTCCATATAATCCACCACCTCTAAAACCACTTCCCTTCCTATCCCTCCACCATCATTGCATCTTGCTACCACCACCAAAAACCCTCCACTTTCCACTACTCTAATTAATTAACTAAATTTATATTAATCTCTCCTTTTGAAATATGGATCAACATGAATTATGATTTTAATTATCAAGATATGAATATTGATGGTATAATAAGGCATATGATGACGCCCCATGAGGTCTGAGATATAAATGAACCTAAGGATAATTGTGAACCATAACTTTGTAAACCTAAACATGATAACGATAGGGGGGCGAGTGAGGGGTAACTCATGTGGTATGGAATACCTTGGTAGGATTGCCTAGTGAGGGTTCCTGTTGGGAGATACTCGCCTCAGTCATATAAGGACCGATTCATTTGCCATCTCGCCTAGCCTGACATCTCATACAACCACATGTCTATATGGGAAGACTTGATCTCACACCCCATTGGATAGAAGTATAATTTCTACTAGGAGGCAGGTGTTGGCAGCAGAATATTAGGAGCAGACCCGGTTGCTTAGTGATCTGCCATGGTCTGGTTGGCATGGTTGCTTAGTGATCTTCCACGTTAAGCCCCTTGATTTGGCCGAGTTTGAGCCACCTTGTGTTGACTAGATGATGTGGTATCACCCGGGTTTGTAAAATGGGTAATTTGGTATCACTCGAATTATTGATATGGATGATTTGGTATCATCCGAAGTTTCCAACCCTTGAGAAGCCATGGTAGAATTATATGGACATCTAAGGTCACATACTTTTGGGTATGGGATCTCGTTAGGCCTGTTGCACCACTAGCCCTGGTGTCGACTATGCCTATCATGTGAAGAAATTTGTACACCTCTACAGAGTGTATTGAATCTATTTGAATAGCCACATCCTTGGAATGGGCAATCGCTAGGATGAGGTCCAAAACGATTAGATGCTTTTATATAAAGAAAATGTGGTAATCTGGTAAGTTGGAATCTATTAATCTGGTAAGATGCAACCAATAAACCGTGGGAACTGGTGAGAAGGATTAATACTCTCCTAGGGCCGAACCACCTTTTAATATGACTTTATTCATAACAAAATTACCCGTCATCACCATAAACCACCTCCACCACTATAACCACTACCACATATAGCCTCCATCATCCGCCTAACCTCCACCCCAGGTTAGGGCTTGCTGAGTACTTTATGTACTCAACCCACTACATTCTAGGTTTTTAGGAAGTAAGCTACAGGAGAATATATGAGGATGGAATTATCCAATCTATGCAAGGAATATGACAATGGAAGTGCACACAAAGACGAAGTCGTACGACTACACCAAAGGAACTATGCTAGGATCAGGATGAGGAAATGAGTTTAGGGTTTACATGCGCACTCCAAGTTGCCTATTGGAATGGAGCCATGATGACTTAGGACCGCTGTGTTAGAACTCTAATATATATATCAAGGCCTATGGCCTAGCTATGTAAATATGAACTTTGTAATGTGTTCTCCCCACTAGCAATAAAAGTATGGTTAATGATATCAATCTTATTCGGATTGTGCGCATCAGATATCGATCTAGGGACTGATGCATAATGCACAAAGTACCCTCAAATAGGGGCCCGACATATGGGCTCGGTGGGCTCATCCATGGGTTTTTCTTTTTCTTTTGTTTTTTTAATTTATTTTCATAGGCGGGCATTTGACCACCTACGAAAATAGCCATTAATGTAGCCGGGCATTTTGACCACCTACCAAAATAGCCATTAATGTAGGCTTTTATTCTAAGACAGACTGCTTGCTCACCTGCGAAAATAAAAAACGACCACCCAGGTTAATCGATCTGTAGTAGTGTGGCCCTAAAGTGTAACAAAACCGCCCAAATTATGCTGGCCCACGTACACCTATCATTGTCTTAAAGACCTCCGACTGCTATGCACAGGAACTAGATAATTTTGGTAGTCTATCTGGTGTCCTCGAGGAACCCCAAATCATCCACTTTGCACATCCGATCAGTATCATTATAGAAGACAGTGTAGTATTACAACAGTTGATACAAAAATATTACATCAGAGTTAAAGAGCGGAAGTATTACAAACCATTTATTCAATTCTTACAAACTATAAGTTTTTACCTTCTCATACTAACTAAGATAGCATGACTAACATAATCTTATTCAACATATAGATATCATCCTGCCCAAGGATGAGAGTACAACACATTTACTACTGGCTATCATCCTTCAGAACCGACATGTAATATGGGTAAAAGCCCATCGGCTGCTGGGGTTCACCTGCAACAGGGGTTAACACAACTGAGTACTTGAGGGTACTCAACAAGACTAACCCGACTAAAAGAAAAGACTCCAAGGGTATGTAGGCTTAAGGGGTACAAGGGGGTTTAGCAAGAATCAAGAATAGCTTTTTGCATAAAAGCTTAGTACTTTCAATATTTTAACTCAATATTTATTCATTGATAGTATTCAATTTGCACCTAATCTAAATCAATCACTTTATTAAACATCTCATCTTGTGATCATAAGTAACCATTGTTGCTATGATTAACTACGATGCAACTCATGGAATCAAGTCTCCTTCTTCGAGAAGCAACGACGATTCTAATCGATTAATACCCAGTTGGGGATTCCCAGCCACACGACATATGCAGGTCCTGGACCTACATATATCAACCATTCCCATGGATCCTCCAAAACATGAACTAGATCGCACCACTCGAGAGCACAGTACTCCACCACCCTACGAAATCCTGAACGGTATTGTAGGGTGGGTGCACACTACTCTCACCATCTCTCCACTCCTAGTGTGCGTTATCAATTTGCATAATTGAATAGACAAGGTACTCAGGCTTACTGGAGTATGTGGCTAGTACTTCAAAGTCTCAACTCGCATAGGTCTACAACGGATAGTCCTCAATCAACACAGATGGGACAAGCACGACCAAGCAACCCTGTCGGCTTAACCATTGAAAACATATCCCAAGTCCCATCCAGTCTCCATTTCCATCTATTTCATATTCAACTTTCAAGACATTTCCTGAGCGAAGAACCATTGCGAATGATGAACTCATCACTCGACTCTAATCATCTAAGCATGGCTAAGCATTACTAGTCTATCATTATAAAAAAGAGTGACAAGGATAAGAATTCAGAATATCAAGGCAGGCATGCAGCAATTGGTATTCAACCATTTCCTACTACTTAGTGCACATTTTAGTGGACTCAAATGACAAAACATTTATAAACAATAAGGAAGGGGTTGAATGCTTAGAGGCTTGCCTTGGTTAGCAAAGATGTTAGGTTCCTCTGATGAACAATAGATGTCAAACCCAACCTCCACTGACGGATGCTCCTCCTCTAGAACTTGATCAACGGTCCCTTCCTCACCTTCGGTCACTATACGCAATAAATGATGCATGCTTAACATGATGAAGTGCTAAACATGATGCATGAAAGATTCATACAAGTGTATGGATGAACTCAAACAAGATTAACAAACTTGAGTGCAACTTTCCTTCACGGCACAGTTGCACCACTAGGGTGTATTAAGCAGTGTATAATTTATTTTTCAAAACAAGTTATGATTTTTTATTAGAAAGATATTAATCTTCCAAGGAGCAACAGATTGTTTGGTGTTCTAATGACTTCACCCAACATTTAAAAGTCACCAAAACATTTATCCATTTTCTAATTCATTTTAGTATTTAATTAAACATGGAAAAGACTTTTAAACACACTTAAATTAATTAAGCAAGTTAGACATATCAAAATAATACCAAACTTTTTCTAGAGACAGGTATAAGCACATGATATTTATACAAAAAGTTTCATGATTAAAGGATTATTATTTAGTCCCACAAAATTATACATATAGCATTTTTCTATTAAAATATGTAATTTTTTAGCATAGAAAAATTACCGAATATAGCCAATTCATATTTTTCTTAGCAAGAGCACTTCATAACAAAGCTACACAAAAGTTTTCAAAATTTTATCACACTTACATAATTAATTATGAATTAAACAAGAATCGACTCATTTTAATATTTTCTAAAAACCAAAAACCGGCTGAAAACTTTTTGCACCCAGCGCCAGCCAGCCACAGAGGCTGACAGGCAGGCCCTTGTCACCAGCTGAGTGCCCCTGCGTGCGACCGTGGGTACACAGCCATTGACTGGCGGGTTCTCGCCGTCGGTGAACTCGCCAGCGACGAGGTCACCACCTACGGACTCCTCTCAACCACACACCTATGAAGTCAGTTGCGTGAGTTAGGGCTTGGCGCGAGCTCACCCATGGCCATGGCGGTGCAGTGGCACGGCAGCAGTCCAGCTACTAGGGCCCCTAATCGGCCTAGATAGGGTTTGGGATAGATCAGCGGTGCTCACCAAAACCTAGTAGGCTTAGTGGTTAGAGTAGAGACAGAGCGGAGGTGCACTGCCGGCGTTGAGGGCGGACCCAGCGACGTGAACTGGTGGCGACGGCAATGTTTTGGTGCGACTAGAGGTCCATAGCTAAAACAGAGGAGTCAATGAGTACCACAACATCAAGGCAAAGCTAAAACAAGGAACAGGAAGGCGAGAACTTCACCAGAGCGAGCTGGCCATGGTGGAGCTATGTGCGGTGGCGCTGATGGGCAGCCACAAGGAAGATGGGGGCTTCCAGCCAATTCCAGTGAAATTGGACGGTGCTAGCTAGTCAAAGAGACACGCAAGGATGTGGCGATACTTCTGCCGAGAGCAATTGGGCAGAGGTGGCACGACCATGGCTAATTTGGCCAGTGAAGATGAGGCAGCCGATGGTGGAGCAGAGAAAGAAAAGAAGGCGACGACAGCCGGTGCTCGGGGTTTTAACGGTGAGGGTGAAACATCTGGGCATTGCTAGCTGCTGCTTGAGCAAACCACAGGGGGGGTTTCATGGCCACGCGCGCAGGCGCATTGCGAATGCACAGCGGCCATCAGCGTGGTAAGCAGAGAGAGAAGGGAAAAGATAAACGGCACCTGTGTTACTATTCAAGACTGATAGAGCTTCTTCCACCCCCTTTTCTCTCGATTTCATGTAGAAAATTGTCAAACTCCAATAGCCAAAGTTTCTCATCTATCTTTGATCTCCAACTTTTCTTAGAAGGCCAACATCAAAATCTCACTGGTTTGAGAGTTATAGAATTTTGAAAATAGTTACATGAAATCTGAATTTGAATTTAGTTTTTAATTTTGAAAATAGTTAGTGGTTAGCTATTCTCAAGTAACTAATTAGTGATTAACCATCAATCAAACATCACAACTAATCATACAGTTTCAAAGTACAAACTCCTTACTTTTATATAGAACCAAAGTTGAATCAATTTTATTTATGAAATTTTATTTATTAAATCCTCAAAAATTGAACCTCAAAACTATAAATCAATGACTTAGCCAAATTTTGACCAAGTGCTGAAATAGCATTGCATTCAATCTTTGGGCTCCTTTTTAAACATGTTAAACTTAAAAACCTAACACAACCTTGATTCTATGGGATAGCACACAATTTGTACTTGAATGTTTATATTGCCATATTAACAAGTATTTAAGAAATTTTTATACAATAAAATCACAAAGTCCCTTAATTGATATTACTCATATCATTTCATGCAACACATAGAACTCAACATACTCCACAAATAAAGACCATAAAAGATACATGTAATGCATTTATGTCATGATGCTTGATAATTATGCATGATGATGAACATGATCAAACTTTTAATTACTTTTTAACATCTAGGATGTTGCAATCCTTCCCCCCTTAAAGAAATCTCATCCCAAGATTAGGAAACACCTAAAGCCTAGGGTTAAGTAATGGAAAAGGAAATGTGTCAAACACATCTACTTCCAATAACTTCACAAAACAACAAGGGAGATAGGAACAACTAGATAGGTAAAGAAAGATAGCATGAATAGGTTTGATGGTATACCCAACCCAAACCTACTGTAACTGGGGAGGTGTGTAGTGTATCATTAATGACATGATGCATGAATGATTCTTACATTGACAGAATGACCTCACCAAAAACAAAAACGACAAGAACATACATGATGGCACATACATACGAGTCACTCTTACTAATATAAGGTCACTCAACACTCTCTTACTCACAAGTTAGTGTACCTACAGAAAATCATTGCATCATAGCCCACCCCAACATACATCACCACTTGATATAGAAGTGGCGCCCATGCGATTAACGATGCATGGACAATGCTGCATACGTGACTAGCATGTATTCACTTCCCGTACCTTCACCTTATGGGACATGCATGGGTAAACACATCCTGGCTATGCGACCATGACCACCATCCCATGGTAGATGCTTACACCATGTATGTTACCATACAGAATGTCCTCAAGTAGGCCACTTCTTGAGGAAAGCGTCTGGATTCATCCCTTCAGTGAAAGGGCTACCCTAACATCATGTAGCAGATGCCCAGAATCACATCTCTGGAGGTAGGGATACCAACACCATTTGACCATGAGGTAGCTGATGGTCAACTTACCTGCTTACCTAGGCGTAGGTGCGTCATTACAGAATAATAAGTTTGAAATGTAAATAACATTGAATGTAAACCCTTCCCATACATAACTTTATTGAGTTAGTTTACATAGGCGCCATCATTTACATAACCTCTCACACACAAACTCATAATTTAACATAGAACTGCCAGCACACTCATTTTAGACATAGGGCAATATATTACATGCTATCCGACTCTTACATAGCTCCTAAGCATAAGGTAAGTCAGAAGCATTATTTTCCTCAAAACAACTTGAAACTATTTTGATATGTTCTTTTGAAGTTTTTCAAAAGGTAATACTTACAATAATCTCTGTAATAATGCTCTGGTACCAACTGTAATAGAACCACCCAAATTATGCTGGCCCTCATACACCAGTCATTGTCTTAAAGACCTCCAACTACTATGCACAGGAACTAGATAATTTTGGTAGTCTATCGGGTGTCCTTGGGGAACCCCGAATCATCCACTTTTCACATCCGATCAAGATTATTACAGAAGACATTGCAATATTATAACTGTTGATACAAAAATATTACATCGGAGTTAAAGAGCATAAGTATTAGAAACCATTTATTCAATTCTTATAAACAATAAGTTTTTACCTTCTCATACTAAGTAAGATAGCATGACTAACATAATCTTATTCAACATATAGATATCATCCTGCCCAAGGATGAGAGTACAACACATTTACTATTGGCTATCATCCTTCAGAATTGACATGTAATATGGGTAAAAGCCTATCAGATGTTGGGGTTCACCTGCAACAGGGGTTAACAAACCCTGAGTACTTGAGGGTACTCAACAAGACTTATCCGACTAAAAGAAAAGACTTAAAGGGTATGCAAGCTTAAGGGGTACAAGGGGGTTTAGCAAGAATCAAGAATAGCTTTTTGCATAAAAGCTTACTACTTGTGGATCCTTACTTTCAATATTTTAACTCAACATTTATTCATTGATAGTATTCAATTTGCACATAATCTAAATCAATCACTTTATTAAACATCTCATCTTGTGATCATAAGTAACCATTGTTGCATTGATTAACTATGATGCAAATCAGGGAATCAAGTCTCCTTCTCCGAGAAGCAACGACGATTCGAATCGATTAACACCCAGCTGGGGATTCCCAACCACACGACGTATGTAGATCCCATGGATCCTCCAAAACATGAAATGGATCACACCACCCAAGAGCATAGTACTCCACCACCCTACGCTCTCTTGAATGGTATTGCTAGGTGGGTACACTCTACTCTCACCATCTCTCCACTCCTAGTGTGTGTTATCAATTCGCATAATGGAATAGCCAAGGTACTTAGGCTTACTGGAGTTTGTGGCTAGTACTGCAAAGTCTCAACTCACACAGGTCTATAATGGATGGTCCTCAATAGACATAGATGGGACACGCATGACTGGGCAACCCTATCGGCTTAACCACAAGAAACATATCCCATGTCCCGTCCGGTCTCCATTTCCATCTATTTCATATTCAACTTTCAAGACATTTCGTGAGTGAAGAACCATTGCGAATGATGAACTCATCACTCGACTCTTATCATCTAAGCATGGCTAAGCATTACTAGTCTATCATTATAAAAAAGAGTGACAAGGATAAGAATTTAGAATATCAAGGCAGGCATGCAGCAATTGGTATTCAACCATTTCCTACAACCTAGTGCACATTTCAGTGGACTCAAATGATAAAACATTTATAAACAATAAGGAAAGGGGTTGAATGCTTTGGGGCTTGCCTTCATTAGTAAAGATGTTAGGTTCCTCTAATGAACCACAGATGTCAAACCCAACCTCTACTGATGGTTGCTCCTCCTCTAGAACTTGATCAACGGTTCCTTCCTCACCTTCGGTCACTATACGCAATAAATGATGCATGCTTAACATGATGAAGTGCTAAACATGATGCATGAAAGATGCATACAAGTGTATGGATGAACTCAAACAAGATTAACAAACCTGAGTACAACTTTCCTTCATGGCACAGTTGCACCACTAGGGTTTATTAAACAATGTTTAATTTATTTTTCAAAACAAGTTATGATTTGTTATTAGAAAGATATTAATCTTCCAAGGAGCAACAGATGTTTTGGTGTTTCAATGACTTCACCCAACATTTAAAAGTCACCAAAACATTTATACATTTTCTAATTCATTTTAGTATTTATTGAAACATGGAAAAGACATTTAAACACACTTAAATTAATTAAGCAAGTTAGAAATATCAAAATAATACCAAACTTTTTCTGGAGATATGTATAAGCACATGACATTTACACAAAAAGTTTCATAATTAAAGGATTATTATTTTGTGCTACAAAAATCATACATATAGCATTTTTCTATTAAAATATGTAATTTTGTAACCTAGCAAAATTACCGAATACAACAAACTCATATTTTTCGTAGCTAGAACACTTCATAACAAAGCTACACAAAAAATTTCATAATTTTATCACACTTATATAATTAATTATGAATTAAACAAGAACCAACTCATTTTAATATTTTTTGAAAAACAAAAACCGGCTGAAAACTTTTTGCACCCAGCGCCAGCCAGCCACAGAGGCTGATAGTGCGGGCCCTGGTCAGCAGCATAGTGCCCCCGCGTGCGACCATGGGTGCATGGCCATTGATCGGCGGGTTCTCGCCGTCGACGAGCTCGCCGACGACGACGTCACCACCTACAGACTCCTCTCAACCTAGTGCACACACCTATGAAGTCAGTTGCGTGAGTTAGTGTTTGGTGCAAGCTCACCCACGGCCATGGCAGCATGGCGGCACAGAGCGTGGCGGCGCGGCAGCGGTCTGGCTCCTAATTGGCCTAGATAGGGTTTGGGATAGATCGGCGGTACTCACCAAAACCCGGTAGGCTCGGTGGTTGGAATGGAGACAGAGCAGAGGTGCACTGTGGGCATTGAGGGCGGACCCAGCAGCGTGAACCTGTGGCAACGGTGATGTTTCGACGCAACTGGAGCTTCGCAGCTAAAACAAAGGAGTCGATGAGTACCACGGCATCAAGGCAAAGCTAAAACAAGGAATAGGAAGGTGAGAACTTCACCGAGGCGAGCTAGCCATAGTGGAGCTACGTGCGGCGGCATTGACAGGCAGCCGCGAGGAAGATGGAGGCTCCAAAAATTGAACTTCAAAACTATAAATCAATGACTTAGCCAAATCCTCAAAAAATGAACTTCAAAACTATAAATCAATGACTTAGCCAAATTTTGACCAAGTACTGAAATAGCATTGCATTCAATCTTAGGGCTCCATTTTAAACATGTTAAACTTCAAAACCTAACACAACCTTGATTCTATGGGATAGCACACACTTTGTACTTGAAAGTTTATATTGCCGTATTAACAAGTATTTAAGAAATTTTTATACAATAAAATCACAAAGTCCCTTAATTGATATTACTCATATCATTTCATGCAACACATAGAACTCAACATACTCCACATATGAAGACCATAAAAGATACATGTAATGCAATTATGGCACGATGCTTGATAATTATGCATGATGATGAACATGATCAAACTTTTAATTGCTTTTTCAACATCTAGGATGTTAAATAAAGCTACCTTGAATGAACCACTACTATAGAATCAATTTTTAGGGACGGCTCATAACCATTTGTAGGGGCGGTTTGGCTAGCCGCCCCTACCAAACCATCTCTACAAATCATGCATTTGTAGGGGCGGTTCCTAGGCCATCCCTACAAATTGATTTATAGGGGCTGCTCGTATTACCAACCGCCTCTACAAATCGATTTGTAGGGGCGGCTCGTATTACCAGCCGTCCTACAAATTGATTTGTAGGGGCCGCTCATATTACCAGCTGCCCCTACAAATCGATTTGTAGGGGTGGCTGTAGTACCAGTCACCCCTACAAACAAGTATTTGTAGGGGCGGTTCAATCTAGAACCGCCCCTACAGTATGTTTTTCCGCCAAAAAAAATTCAAATTTACAATTCAAAATCGCGTTGCTGAACGTCCCGCGAACAACATTTCGAACCACGTTCGTGTTGCCGAACGCCCCGCGACCAACATTCCGAACCACGTTCACATTGCCGATCGCCCCGCGACAAATGTTTCGAATCGCGTTCGTGTTGCCGAACGCCCCACGACCGCGACTACAAGCACAAGAGTATTCTATAAACTACAATTATAAGTCCAATTCATAAGAATATATACAATCCATCATTAAATATACAAATTCCAAACACATTCTTATCAACATCCTAGAGCTAGCCTTTCAGTCTCATGAAGGTGCTGGTACTAAGGATTTGCACCTAACTCAGACTCTCGGTCATGGTAGGTGCCTCTGACGTGTACAATCTGGTCCAATATGAAGTTGCAAAGGTCGTCAACGAGCTCTAAGAGTTGGTCATCCTTGTATGGGTCTTTTTTCATTCCTTTCTCTTCTCTCCACTACAAGAGAACAAGTTTTGGTTTAGTATTTCATACCATGTACAAAGTTTTTATACTACGGGTGAAGAGGTTCAAACTTATCCTTAAGGGGTGTCTCCTATAGGCACCGGTGTTACTCATCATAGAACATATATAGTTTCCACAATGTACACTCACAGGCCTCTGCTTGGGGCACTATGTGTTTTGCATATGAAAATGTTAAGTAATGCTTTTGACAGCCATGTAACGGAGTACTGAAGAAGTAAGTTACACTTACCGCACATAGTGTTTTTATAGCTAGCTTTTCCTTCCTTGCTGGATCATGCCTTCCATGATGATTAGTGACATAGAACCTAAATGCCCTGTTCGAATTATTTTAGCAAATACAACTTGTTAGTATCCAAAAGTGAATGTTACAAGTATGTATACAAACATATAAGCTAATGAGGATTGTCGATATGTATACGTCTTGAGAATCGATATGAAGTCTTTGTATGTCACCGTGTCCCTATCTAATGAATCAAAGACCCATGCCACGCTCCTCCCGACATCGATGGCTATACAAATCCAGTGGTTGCTGTATGGATTTAATCATAGAACTAGATAAGCTCTTTTGCATCGAATAAAATATATCAAACAAAGCTTTAAGTATAGAGTTGAACTTACTCGAAGTTGTATGGTAGCCATATAGTAGAGTGTTGTTGGAGATTTTTGAAAGCCATGGCAATGTATGCCGCAACCTTACGGATGCGCTCTTTCTCCCGAAGAGTCTTTGCAGCAGCTAGCTCTTTGGCATCTAGTGTCCATCGTTTAGGGTAATTAAAATTTGTTTGGGCTATAGCTTGAGGGTCTACATACCCGGCTTTCACACTTGGCATTTGTTTGACAATGTGCACTTGCATTCTACAAATCACGGCGTGGGTTAGTTACAGCAAAATTCAAAGATTACATTCATATCATATCAGGAGGACAAGGACTTATAGGCACCACATGCGAATTAGATTCATCTCTATTTCTCCTAGGTGAAAGCATGTGTGCATGTCATTGAAGCCAAAGACAATTTTCCCAGTTGGGCTTCCAAATGTGCCGGTGGGGAAGCATGCTTGTATGATATCTATGCTCGTTGGGAGAACACGCAAGTACCAATCATGGAACCTTCTCATTCCAACTGGTAGGCGCTAGATGTCCTGGTTTGGTAGGAAGGGCTTGCCTCTTTCATATGTTTTTGAGCAATCCTTTGACCATTCGATGGCATCAACATTTGGATACTGCTTTGTAATTTGGTGGAGTTTGCTAGTGAAGGCCTCCTTAGAACCCCGTAATGGGACTTTTTTAACTTGGTTCTTAGGCTTGAACTGGTCATGGAAATACCACTTGGACACCGACGAGACGTCTTTGATTGGAACATAAACTGGCCTTATGTTGATTGGAATCTTCTTTTGAAGTTCCCATTTAGGCACGTTCTCATCTTCTTGTGCATCACCTTCTTCAAGAGGCACTCGTTGTTCATGTATCAGTTGTGCTTGTTGAGAAGACTGTGGCATCTCATCATGCACTTGCTCGGTACGAGCTGGAGAAGGTTGTGGCATCTCATTAGGCACATGCTGGCTAGGAGGCGGGGAAGAATGTGACATCTCAGGAATGTGGGGGTCACAAGACGGTGAAAATATCTCCCCAACCTCAACAACTCACTCCATTTGTGCTAGAGGATGAACTGCCCCATAACGTCTCTGAGTAACACCAGCCACTCGGGAGTTGTGTAGTCTATCCTCCACTACATGAACTTAGGCTTCACTGTATGCACCTCGACCCTAGTGTAGTCCGGTGGTATCTTATTATTGTGGTGTAAGCCACCGGGAGGATGTGCCACACCCATTGCCAACTCCATCACAGTGTTCTGTCGGCCGCTGAGAAACACCAAGGTCCAACTAGTTGGTTCCCATATGCGATCGACTAGGGTTGTGGCTACAGTTGAACCTTGGCTGCTAGGAACTTTCGGAGGGCTGCCAACTAATGCCAGTTCTCCCAGCAGCATCACTAATATCTATGGCTCTACAGACAGTCCTTGCTCCTCCAGCGCCTTCGCAACTAGAGCCTTCACTTGGAGCTCAAGACTAGTCTCCCGGTCTCAGCCATGTTTATTGTACATGTGCCTGTCCTCTTCGAATCCTTGCTTCCAAGTCATCCTTTTCCCTAGCCCCTTGGTGTGGCATGTGTGCTCCTTGTTTCCCAAGCCAAGGCTAAGCTCGTCCCTCTCTCTAGAAGGATTGAATGAGCCCTTCTCCTTGTCTTCAGCATATTTCAATATCCTTGATATCGCCTCTTGGGTCTCCGGCTTATCAAACTTAAGATTACTGTCGGATGATTCTATACTCCTTGCATATAGCCAGTTCCTTGAGCATACCTTCAAATTCATCACATCGATATTCCCAGCAGTTGTGGCCTCTTCGTCCATCTTCCTAAACTATTCTTCCTTGGCATAGTAGCCACCGGGGCCTAGATGATGGTGGTGTTTGTTCCTCTTCGCTAGCTCGGTGTTATGGGCACTGAGCTCCAATGCCTCCGGTGAAGTCTTCTGAGCCACAAGCTCCTCCCATTGACTAGGAGTTATTTTGCCAAACTTGTTGAATGGAGTTAACCCCTTTTGGATATACTTTGTGTTGAGCTCCAACCTCCAATGTTGGAATGACTCTCCCATCATCCTAATAGCATTTTTTACCAATTCGTGCTTACCCTCTGGAAATCTAAAAATGAGCTTTAGCTACCTATCCCATAGTGCATTCTTTGTGTTCTCTGGTACCTCTTTCTAGTTAGGGATTGCTGGGTTCAATTTATCTCTTACTAGGGCCCTGATTGCATTACGAAATCATCCTCTTAATTCCTTTAGCTCTAGGATCTCCCCTGTAGGCCCGACCTCTGTTATCACATAGCATGCCTTATCTGAATATAGATTTGCTTTTCTATCCCCTCATTTCCTCTTCGGCTTGACAGTCATGGTTGTGTCTTGAGGTTGTGGAGCAGAGGCATCGTGATCTATCTCTATGGTTGTTGCCTCTGCTCTCCTTCCCTCTACTCCATCTTGTCCAGTGAGATGTCACAGACATTGACATTGTCTTTTCCGAGTTTTAGGAGGGACCTGTATATACGACAGGTCAAAGTGTTAGCAGAGGTAACACAGCCAAAGCTTTAGCAAAATTTACAAGCTAAGGCTTTTTCCCTACCTCCTCATTCGGGGTCAAAATCCTTGTCCAAATCGTCCTCCGTTGGCCTCCTTCTGGCTTCACATGGGAAAGGATCCTCAGAACTTTCATATCCCTCTTCTGAGTCATCATCATCATCATCCTCTTCTTCTTCGCCTTCAGTAGCCTCTTCTGCTCTTCCTTCTGCTCCCCCTTCCTCCTCGTCACACTTCTCCTGAGTAAGCATCACTTCTAGATCCTTTTCTAACTCGTTATCGAACTGCTCCTGAGTTAGCTGGTCCTCTAGTGCTTGCTCCTCATTGGTTGGGTGCTCATTATGCTCGGGGCATCGGGCTACACTGTCTGGTGTCCGTGACATTATTTCACGCTTTGTTCTAATAGATGCAAGAAAGTGTGCTTTAGGTACGTGAGAAGGTATAAGAAATCAAAAAAGGGTTATAAACCAAAGTAGTCCTATAAAACAACAATATATCAAAAAAAGAGCAGTAGTAGTGGTAGAGACCTTAGAAACATGTCAATTATCATCTGATCTTGAACTTGGAGCATCAAGGCATCATAACAGAGAAGAGAGGAGAAGGTAATGTAGGGGCGGCTGCTAATGATGCCAAGTTTCTCACAAGTTCTTAATCATCAGCTCATATTCCATATAATGTATGGACTTAGACAATTTCATCATTGGCAAAACAAAGGAGAGGAGAGGAGAGGGGAGATTTGGCAAAAAAAAAACCAACAGCTGCTTAGCAAACATAGTGCAGCAGCTGATGGCAAAAGATAGGACAACAAGTCCTGGGAGATTTGGCAAAAAAAGCAACAATAGCCAACAGTTAGTAGTGTAACACCCCAA
The DNA here is from genome assembly GCF_019320115.1 of Miscanthus floridulus. Classification (NCBI taxonomy): domain Eukaryota; kingdom Viridiplantae; phylum Streptophyta; class Magnoliopsida; order Poales; family Poaceae; genus Miscanthus; species Miscanthus floridulus. The sequence goes on from NC_089595.1 coordinate 36,684,469, forward strand.
AATTTGCCACTTTTGATAATAGAGTTAAAATGATTTATTTGTGAATTATTGTGCACATGAAAACATAGGAAAATAAAAATTTTCATTAATTTAAAATTTATCATAAGGTAGAAACGTGTTTGTTGCATTCATGCCAGTCGCACCTTGTGTTTCTATGTGCAAAATGTGTGTTTTTTATACGTTTAGGAGACGAATATCTATCTCTAGGAATTTTCTAGCTTTTTTTTGAAATTTAATTCCTACCTCCTTCACCTTAATCTTTATGTTCCAAGTTCCCAACAATCTTTTTATGAGCTCCAAATACTTTATTTGGGTTCATTATGTTCCAAAGTGTCTCTAAGAATTTGGAGGTCTCGGAGTATTTTTTGTGGCTTAAATATCAATTCTGGACTTTTCTAGAATTATTTTATCCACAAAATTAATCAATTCCAAAAATAATAAAATATCATGTTTTCCCACCAATGCAAAAAGCCCATGTGCAATAATCCTAATAAATCCTAAAGGCCCATGCATTTATTTACTAATGGGCTTTAATGATTATTTAGGCCCATTAGTAAATGTGGAGGGTGGGTAACATCAATTAGTACCATATCGCTAGTTGACGTGGATGTGGAGAGTTTTTTTCCTATATATATCAACCAACCCCTTGGGCAAAGCACACCAAAACTACCGTAAAGGGAGCCCCTAGTTTGGAAAATCCCTCGTGTAGTAAATCATATTTTTCTCATCCTTGTCTCGCTGTCGCCGTCGCCGTTGCCATCTTGCTCCTCCTACGTCGCCGAGGTACCCCTAGGTAAGACCGCCATCCAAAATGTTTTCCCAGACTTTGTCTTCTTCTTTTAAAAGCGTATTTTAGTCGGTTCACTTCAAAAGTATGTTTTTAGTTATTTACAAATTTGCCACTAATTTTATTTTAGACATAACTTCTCCGTTTTAACTCCGATTTGATCCGTTCCAATTACATTAGGTTCGTAATTTCATAATCTACATGTTTATACTACTGTTAAATATGTTTTCAACTTCTAAAATTCATGATTAGATTTAATCTATTATTTTATTAAAGGAAAACTTGTTTAAATCATATCTCCTACGTTTTAGATCCATTTTGCCCCATTCAAGTTGCGTTAGATTCATAGCGATGAGATCTACGTGTTAGTAACAGTGGTTACCATGTCACTATTTCTGAAATTTCATGGTTTAAACCCTAATTTGAATAATACTTATGCAATTGGGTTTTATAAATAAAATATGATTTCTTTCACTTTAGTTTTATAATTCAAATCTAAGTTTGACTTAATTTATGTTATCTATAAAATATCTTATATATGTTTTATATAATTAAAACACATAAAGCTAATAGTTTTATGAGTAGATCTGTCAGTAGTTATATCTTTTCAACCGTAGCTCCGATTAGAGTTCTTTTCGCGTCTATGTGTTCGTAGCGAGTCGTAGATTCGTTTTACAAACTTTTCATCATGATTTTATGTTTGGTGTACTATTCTAATTTAGATCTATTATTTGCTTCATGTATAATTGTATGGATGCTTGTGTGGTGCTTTATGATTTTGTCCAATCGGTGAGATATACGTGGTGATCAATAAGAAAAAGAAGAAGAACATTGAAGATTAAAGCTTACCGAAGGATCGATTTTTAAGGCAAGTATAGCATGGGATCTTCCTTGTTGTCCTATACACCTTTAATCATTTAATTCATACTGCATGTGTCTACCTTGACTACCACTAAGGATTTCCTAGTGCTTTGTTACCTTATGCTTGATACCTATGGGGTATTGCATTGCGTAGTATGATGCTAGTGCTCAACTACAACCATGATCTTGTAACTTGACTAATGGTATATGCAATAAACATTAAAAGATGCTTTTTAGCAACATGGAACAAGGGGCTAGAGCATTGGGCTATTTTTATGGTGCTCTAGATTCCTCTCCCTAAGGACTTATCTATAAGTGATCATTCGGGACTTACAGTACAGCTATGAGGGCTACATGGCTCTAGCTTTAGCTCAGTATGAGGACCTTTTCTAGCTTGTTAGTGGTTACCTTTATTAGTATAAGAATGGCTTGATGAATCGGGTATAGGACAACCTCTACTCTTATGTGTATAGCCGTGATGGAATTGTGCCATTCGACAGGGGGGTTCCTATATCTGTTTGCCAAGTGAATCTAATGGCCCTAACTTGTTAGACAAACCTTTGAAATGCTTCATAGTGAACCCTGCCGACCTTCCTTGGAAGTGGGTCAAGAGATTAGCTACCTCGGGCGAAAGGGTAAATCGTGACTCATAGTGAAAGTGTACAACCTCTGCAGAGTGTAAAACTGGTATATCAGCCATGCTCACGGTCACGAGTGGCCTTGGAACCCTTATGGAATAGATGATGAACATGGATGATATTGATGATGAATATGCTCATTAGTGATTACTGTTTATGCTATTCATTACTCATGTCTACCTGATCATGTGTTTATGGGCTTGTGATAAACTTGTTGCCACCCAATTACTAAAAGATGACTCATTAAAAGCTAATCATAGTTAAACCAGTGTTAGCCTTTTGAGCCTCATGAACCCCATGTTATATTTGTTGAGTACGACATGTACTTACGCTTGCTTTACTTTTTAAATCTTTGGAAAAATTCTAGATGGGTACCAGGTTGCTAGAGTTTGGAGGAATTAGACTTGTGATCAACCAGTCAGTTGTCCCTATGGATTTGGTGTCTTCGCCTGAAGATTAGAGTTGTCTTTCCGCTGTCTATACTCTGAGGTTATATTATTTATACTAATACGCTATGTATTTAAGCGTTGTCTTTTGATATTACCCTTATTTGTAGCTATATGTGAGATTTAACTTCTTGGGCTCACATATGGTGTGTATCTAGTTTTGTTCTTAAAATCGGGTGTTACAAAGTGGTATTAAAGCAATGCTGACTGTAGGACGCAAGCCTAGTTAGAAATTGGCTGTCTTAAAGGTTTCAAAATTGCTATAAATCTTGATATTTTCTTCTCTACTATATCTCTACCCTTGCTATTCATCTCTACCTTGGTGCTTATTTTAAAGTCTTTGTTCTCATCTCCACTCCTTGATTTGATATGCTTTTAGAACTGTTCCTCATCTCCTTCTTGTGTAATCTAAAGATAAGTCTTAGGATTGTTACCCCTAGCATAATGAGGACAATAATTATGAATCTTTATTGCTTGTTGAATTGTCATTATGCTTATGATTGTTTTGAATCTTTGCAATGATTACAATCATCTTGTTGGGTGTCCCCACAATTTCATTTAGTTTATAGGCCTAAGGTATAAGGATTAGTGAAATAAATAGTTGGGATATGGTTTTCTTCTGTTCTCTCCATCCTGTCTTTTTGAAGCAGCCTGCACTCTTCAGTTTATATCTCTAATTTTTTATGATCATAAATCATGAGAAAGTTCTGGACAACATTAGACTTCAATATCTTTCTCTGAGCGCAAGAATCACCTTGATAGCTATTTTGGTTACGGAGATACGAAAATCACAAGGCGATGCATCTGTACTGTTTGGAACCTGTAATAGTTTCTGTTGTGCACAGTTTTTGATCAAGTTAACTGTGAAATTTGAAAAAGTGTTCTATAAGAAAGTTGTAGAGCATTTTATAAGCTTTCCAACCGTATAAGATACAACTTCATTGGATGAACAGAATGAGAGTTACAGCCATTTTATGACGCTGTTGTTTTTGTGCTCGTGAGGCATTCCAGATTTCTTGTTCTTGCCCATACACAAGAGTATCGTTGGGATGTCAGAACATCTTGATATTAGTTAGCTCATCTAAAAGAATGTGCAAGCTATACTTTGGTGTCCCCTAGTTTATCTCTTCTTAACGGGGGTAGCCAAGTTGAGGAATTTACAAGATGAAGTGTCCTACGTTCTAGTTTGCGTAGCGAAAGCGTGGTGGTACCCAAAGATGTGTGAGAAGGAAAGGTAGTACTTTGTTCATTAAGTTGACTAAGGAAGCATGATATGAACTACCTAACGTGTTATCCAAAGTTATCCATTGTGAAGCATGGAAGTACTATCTTTTGAAGTAAGGGTGACATCTCGAAGGGTCACAAGACTGTACAGGACAGCTTCACTAAGTTGGTCTTGAGCTTGTGTTATCCTCGTTGGAATGAAATTGGTTATGATTTAGAATAGTGCTATCACCTGGAGAAGTAGAAGTCGCAGCCGATGCCCTTAGCAAGGGAGAATTATGCTAAGAAGGTTCAGGTGACACCAAGGACTAAGAATTGTATTCCCAGATCGAGCAACCTAGACAAAAACATTAATGTTTTGAAGATTGGTGGTAGATTTTCCTTCTGACCAAGTGGTTTAGCAGGCTTTCTTGGAAGGTGGATATTTTAAGACAATGGAACTACATGAGGAAGTAAAGAAGAGTCTAAAGACGGAGTACCCCTATCTCCTAGTCGACGTCTTCCAAATCTTGGGGACGAGATTCATCTTAAGGGGGGTAGAATTATAACACCCAAAATTTTGCCACTTTTGATAATAGAGTTAAAATGATTTATTTGTGAATTATTGTGCACATGAAAACATAGGAAAATAAAAATTTTCATTAATTTAAAATTTATCATAAGGTAGAAACATGTTTGTTGCATTCATGCCAGTCGCACCTTGTGTTTCTATGTGCAAAATGTGTGTTTTTATACGTTTAGGAGACGAATATCTATCTCTAAGAATTTTCCAGCTTCTTTCTGAAATTTAATTCCTATCTCCTTCACCTTAATCTTTATGTTCCAAGTTCCCAACAATCTTTTTATGAGCTCCAAATACTTTATTTGGGTTCATCATGTTCTAAAGTGTCTCTAAGAATTTTCCCCAAATTTTTGGAGGTCTCGGAGTATTTTTCGTGGCTTAAATATCAATTCTAGACTTTTCTAGAATTATTTTATCCACGAAATTAATCAATTCCAAAAATAATAAAATATCATGTTTTCCCACCAACGCTCAAAGCCCATGTGCAATAATCCTAATAAATCCTAAAGGCCCATGCATTTATTTACTAATGGGCTTTAATGATTATTTAGGCCCATTAGTAAATGTGGAGGGTGGGCAACATCAATTAGTACCATATCGCTAGTTGACGTGGATGTGGAGAGTTTTTCTTCCTATATATATCAACTAACCCCTTGGGAAAAGCACACCAAAACTACAGTAAAGGGAGCCCCTAGTTTGGGAAATTCCTCGTGTAGTAAATCATATTTTTCTCATCCTTCTCTCGCTGTCGCCATCGCCGTTGCCGTCTTGCTCCTCCTACGCCGTCGAGGTACCCCTAGGTAAGACCGCCGTCCAAAATGTTTTCCCAGACTTCGTCTTCTTCTTTTAAAAGCGTATTTTAGTCGGTTCACTTGAAAAGTACGTTTTCAGTTATTTACAAATTTGCCACTAATTTTGTTTTAGACATAACTTCTCCGTTTTAACTCCGATTTGATCCGTTCCAATTACGTTAGGTTCGTACTTTCATAATCTACATGTTTATACTACTATTAGATATGTTTTCAACTTCTAAGATTCATAGCGATGAGATCTACATGTTAGTAACAGTGGTTACCATGTCACTATTTCTGAAATTTCATGGTTTAAACCCTAATTTGAATAATACTTATGCAATTGGGTTTTATAAATAAATATGATTTCTTTCACTTTAGTTTTATAATTCAAATCTAAGTTTGACTTAATTTATGTTATCTATAAAATATCTTATATATATTTTATATAATTAAAACACATGAAGCTAATAGTTGTATGAGTAGATCTGTCGGTAGTTATATCTTTTCAACCGTAGCTCCGATTAGAGTGCTTTTCGTGTCTATGTGTTCGTAGCGAGTCATAGATTCATTTTACAAACTTTTCATCTTGATTTTATGTTTGGTGTACTATTCTAATTTAGATCTATTGTTTGCTTCGTGTATGATTGTATGATGCTTGTGTGGTGCTTTATGATTTCATCTAGTCGGTGAGATATACGTGGTGATCAAGAAGAAAAAGAAGGAGAATGTTGAAGATTAAATCTTACCGAAGGATTGGTTTTTAAGGCAAGTATAGCATGGGATCTTCCTTGTTGTCCTATACACCTTTAATCATTTAATTCATACTGCATGTGTCTACCTTGACTACCACTAAGGATTTCCTAGTGCTTTGTTACCTTATACCTTGATACCTATGGGGTATTGCATTGGGTAGTATGATGCTAGTGCTCAACTACAACCATGATCTTGTAACTTGACTAATGGTATAAGCAATAAACATTAAAAGATGTTTTTTTAGCAACATGGAACAAGGGGCTAGAGCATTGGGCTATTTTTATGGTGCTCTAGATTCCTCTCCCTAAGGACTTATCTATAAGTGATCATCCGGGACTTATAGTACAGCTGTGAGAGCTACATGGCTCTAGCTTTAGCTCAGTATGAGGACCTTTTCTAGCTTGTTAGTGGTTACCTTTATTGGCATAAGAATGGCTTGACAAATCGGGTATAGGACAGCCTATACTATTATGTGTATAGCCGTGATGGAATTGTGCCATTCGACAGGGGGGTTCCTATATCTATTTGCCGAGTGAATCTAATGGCCCTAACTTGTTAGATGAACCTTTGAAAGGCTTCATAGTGAACCCTGTTGACCTTCCTTGGAAGTGGGTCAAGAGATTAGCTACCTCGAGCGAAAGGGTAAATCACGACTCACCGTGAAAGTGTACAACCTCTGCAGAGTATAAAACTGGTATATCAGCCATGCTCACTGTCACGAGCGGTCTTGGAACCCTTACGGAATAGATGCTGAACATGGATGATACTGATGATGAATATGCTCATTAATGATTACTGTTTATGCTATTCATTACTCATGTTTACTTGATCATGTGTTTATGGGCTTGTGAAAACTTGTTGCCACCCAATTGCTAAAAGATGACTCATTAAAAGCTAATCGTAGTTAAACGAGTGTCAGCCTTTTGAGCCTCATGAACCCCATGTTATATTTGTTGAGTATGACATGTACTTACGCTTGCTTTACTTTTTAAATCTTTGGAAAAATCCCAGATGGGTACGAGGTTGCTAGAGTTTGGAGGAATTAGGCTTGTGATCAACCAGTCAGTTGTCCCTATGAATTTGGTGTCTTCGCCTGAAGATTGGAGTTGTCTTTTCGCTGTCTATACTCTGAGGTTATATTCTTTATACTAATACGCTATGTATTTGAGCATTGTCTTTTGATATTATCCCTATTTGTAGCTATATGTGAGATTTGACTTCCTAGGCTCACATATGGTGTGTATCTAGTTTTGTTCTTAAAACCGGGTGTTACAAGTAGCTAAAAGTAGCAAGTAGTAGTAGTATGTAGAAAGTAGTTGAATAGAGTAAGTGTAGCAGTAGAGTGGTAGTAGTAGAGTAAGAGCAGCAGCCACTTAGGAGTAGCGAGTAGTAAGAGGAGTAGTAGGAGTAGTAAGAGGAGGAGTAGTAGGAGTAGTACGAGAAGTAGTAGTAGGAGGAGGAGTAGTAGTAGTGGTAGGAGTAGTAGTAGTAGTAGCAGTAGCAGCAACCACTACACACCAGCAGTATATAAGCAAAAAAATAGAGAAGGAGTAGTAGTAGTAGAGTAAGAGCAGCAGCCACTTAGGAGTAGCAAGTAGTAGTAGTAAGTAGAAAGTAGTAGAGTAGAGTAAGTGTAGCAATAGAGTGGTAGTAGTAGAGTAAGAGCAGCAGCCACTTATGACTAGCAAGTAGTAAGAGGAGTAGTAGGAGTAGTCAGAGGAGGAGTAGTAAGAGGAGGAGGAGTAGGAGTAGTAAGAGGAGTAGTAGTAGTAGTAGTAAGAGGAGTAGTAGTAGGAGGAGGAGGAGTAGTAGTAGTAGTAACAGCAGCAGCACCCACTACACACCAGTAGTATATAAGCAAAAAAACAGAGAAGGAGTGGTAGTAGTAGAGTAAGAGCAGCAGCCACTTAGGAGTAGCAAGTAGTAGTAGTAAGTAGAAAGTAGTAGAGTAGAGTAAGTGTAGCAGTAGAGTGGTAGTAGTAGAGTAAGAGCAGTAGCCACTTAGGAGTAGCGAGTAGTAAGAGGAGTAGTAGGAGTAGTCAGAGGAGGAGGAGTAAGAGGAGGAGGAGTAGGAGTAGTAAGAGGAGTAGTAGGAGTAGTAAGAGGTGTAGTAGTAGTAGTAGGAGGAGGAGGAGTAGTGGTAGGAGGAGGAGGAGTAGTAGTAGCAGCAGCAGCAGCCACTACACCCCAGCAATATATAAGCAAAAAAAACAGAGAAGCTCTAAATCTTGATATTTTCTTCTCTACTATATCTCTACCCTTGCTATTCATCTCTACCTTGGTGCTTATTTTAAAGTCTTTGTTCTCATCTCCACTCCTTGATTTGATATGCTTTTAGAACTGTTCCTCATCTCCTTCTTGTGTAATCTAAAGATAAGTCTTAGGATTGTTACCCCTAGCATAATGAGGACAAGAATTGTGAATCTTTATTGCTTGTTGAATTGTCATTATGCTTATGATTGTTTTGAATCTTTGCAATGATTGCAATGATCTTGTTGGGTGTCCCCACAATTTCATTTAGTTTATAGGCCTAAGGTATAAGGATTAGTGAAATAAATAGTTGGGATATGGTTTTCTTCTGTTCTCTCCATGATGTCTTTTTGAAGCAGCCTGCACTCTTCAGTTTATATCTCTAATTTTTTACGATCATAAATCATGAGAAAGTTCTGGACAACATTAGACTTCAATATCTTTCTCTGAGCGCAAGAATCACCTTGATAGCTATTTTGGTTACGGAGATACAAAAATCACAAGGCGATGCATCTGTACTATTTGGAACCTGGAACAGTTTCTGTTGTGCACGGTTTTTGGTCAAGTTAACTGCGGAATTTGGAAAAGTGTTCTATAAGAAAGTTGTAGAGAATTTTATAAGATTTCCAACCGTATAAGATACAACTTCATTGGATGAACAGAATGAGAGTTACAGCCATTTTATGATGCTGCTGTTTTTGTGCTCGCGAGGCATTCCAGATTTCTTGTTCTTGCCCATACACAAGAGTATCGTTGGGATGTCAGAACATCTTGATATTAGTTAGCTCATCTAAAAGAATGTGCAAGCTATACTTTGGTGTCCCCTAGTTTATCTCTTCTTAACGGGGGTAGCCAAGTTGAGGAATTTATAAGATGAAGTGTCCTATGTTCTAGTTTGCGTAGCGAAAGCATGGTGGTACCCAAAGATGTGTGAGAAGGAAAGGTAGTACTTTGTTCATTAAGTTGACTAAGGAATCATGATATGAACTACCTAACGTGTTATCCAAAGTTATCCATTGTGAAGCATGGAAGTACTATCTTTTGAAGTAAGGGTGACATCTCGAAGGGTCACAAGACTCTACAGGACAGCTTCACTAAGTTGGTCTTGAGCTTGTGTTATCCTCGTTGGAATGAAATTGGTTATGACTTAGAATAGTGCTATCACCTGGAGAAGTAGAAGTCGCAGCCGATGCCCTTAGCAAGGGAGAATTATGCTAAGAAGGTTCAGGTGACACCAAGGACTAAGAATTGTATTCCTAGATCGAGCAACCTAGACAAAAACATTAATGTTTTGAAGATTGGTGGTAGATTTTCCTTCTGACCAAGTGGTTCAGCAGGCTTTCCTTGGAAGGTGGATATTTTAAGACAATGGAACTACATGAGGAAGTAAAGAAGAGTCTAAAGACGGAGTACCCCTATCTCCTAGTCGACGTCTTCCAAATCTTGGGGACGAGATTCATCTTAAGGGGGGTAGAATTATAACACCCAAAAATTTGCCACTTTTGATAATAGAGTTAAAATGATTTATTTGTGAATTATTGTGCACATGAAAACATAGGAAAATAAAAATTTCATTAATTTAAAATTTATCATAAGGTAGAAACGTGTTTGTTGCATTCATGCCAGTCGCACCTTGTGTTTCTATGTGCAAAATATGTGTTTTTTATACGTTTAGGAGACGAATATCTATCTCTAAGAATTTTCCAGCTTCTTTCTGAAATTTAATTCCTATCTCCTTCACCTTAATCTTTATGTTCCAAGTTCCCAACAATCTTTTTATGAGCTCCAAATACTTTATTTGGGTTCATCATGTTCCAAAGTGTCTCTGAGAATTTTCCCCAAATTTTTGGAGGTCTCAGAGTATTTTTCGTGGCTTAAATATCAATTCTAGACTTTTCTAGAATTATTTTATCCACGAAATTAATCAATTCCGAAAATAATAAAATATCATGTTTTCCCACCAACGCTCAAAGTCCATGTGCAATAATCCTAATAAATCCTAAAGGCCCATGCATTTATTTACAAATGGGCTTTAACGATTATTTAGGCCCATTAGTAAATGTGGAGGGTGGGCAACATCAATTAGTACCATATCGCTAGTTGACGTGGATGTGGAGAGTTTTTCTTCCTATATATATCAACCAACCCCTTGGGAAAAGCACACCAAAACTACAGTAAAGGGAGCCCCTAGTTTGGAAAATCCCTAATGTAGTAAATCATATTTTTCTCATCCTTCTCTCGCTGTCGCCGTCACCGTTGTCGTCGCCGTTGCCGTCTTGCTCCTCCTACGCCGCCGAGGTACCCCTAGGTAAGACCGCCGTCCAAAATGTTTTCCCAGACTTCGTCTTCTTCTTTTAAAAGCGTATTTTAGTCGGTTCACTTCAAAAGTACGTTTTCAGTTATTTACAAATTTGCCACTAATTTTGTTTTAGACATAACTTCTCCGTTTTAACTCTGATTTGATCCGTTCCAATTACGTTAGGTTCATAATTTCATAATCTACATGTTTATACTACTGTTAGATATGTTTTCAACTTCTAAGATTCATAGCGATGAGATCTACGTGTTAGTAACAGTGGTTACCATGTCACTATTTCTGAAATTTCATGGTTTAAACCCTAATTTGAATAATACTTATGCAATTGGGTTTTATAAATAACATATGATTTCTTTCACTTTAGTTTTATAATTCAAATCTAAGTTTGACTTAATTTATGTTATCTATAAAATATCTTATATATGTTTTATATAATTAAAACACATGAAACTAATAGTTGTATGAGTAGATCTGTCGGTAGTTATATCTTTTCAACCGTAGCTCCGATTAGAGTGCTTTTTGCGTCTATGTATTCGTAGCGAGTCGTAGATTCGTTTTACAAACTTTTCATCTTGATTTTATGTTTGGTGTACTATTCTAATTTAGATCTATTATTTGCTTCGTGTATGATTGTATGATGCTTGTGTGGTGCTTTATGATTTCGTCTAGTCGGTGAGATATACGTGGTGATCAAGAAGAAAAAGAAGGAGAACGTTGAAGATTAAATCTTACCGAAGGATTGGTTTTTAAGGCAAGTATAGCATGGGATCTTCCTTGTTGTCCTATACACCTTTAATCATTTAATTCATACTGCATGTGTCTACCTTGACTACCACTAAGGATTTCCTAGTGCTTTGTTACCTTGTACCTTGATACCTATGGGGTATTGCAATGGGTAGTATGATGCTATTGCTCAACTACAACCATGATCTTGTAACTTGACTAATGGTATATGCAATAAACATTAAAAGATGCTTTTTTAGCAACATGGAACAAGGGGGCTAGAGCATTGGGCTATTTTTATGGTGCTCAAGATTCCTCTCCCAAAGGATTTATCTATAAGTGATCATCCGGGACTTACAGTACAGCTGTGAGGGCTACATGGCTCTAGCTTTAGCTCAGTATGAGGACCTTTTCTAGCTTGTTAGTGGTTACCTTTATTGGCATAAGAATGGCTTGACAAATCGGGTATAGGACAGCCTCTACTCTTATGTGTATAGCCGTGATGGAATTGTGCCATTCGACAGGGGGGTTCCTATATCTATTTGCCGAGTGAATCTAATGGGCCTAACTTGTTAGACGAACCTTTGAAAGGCTTCATAGTGAACCCTGTTGACCTTCTTTGAAAGTGGGTCAAGAGATTAGCTACCTCGGGTGAAAGGGTAAATCGTGACTCACCGTGAAAGTGTACAACCTCTGCAGAGTATAAAACTGGTATATCAGCCGTGCTCACGGTCACGAGCGGCCTTAGAACCCTTATGGAATAGATGATGAACATGGATGATACTGATGATGAATATGCTCATTAATGATTACTCTTTATGCTATTCATTACTCATGTTTACCTGATCATGTGTTTATGGGCTTGTGATAAACTTGTTGCCACCCAATTGCTAAAAGATGACTCATTAAAAGCTAATCGTAGTTAAACCAGTGTCAGCCTTTTGAGCCTCATGAACCCCATGTTATATTTGTTGAGTACGACATGTCCTTACGCTTGCTTTACTTTTTAAATCTTTGGAAAAATCCTGGATGGGTACCGGGTTGCTAGAGTTTGGAGGAATTAGGCTTGTGATCAACCAGTCAGTTGTCCCTGTGGATTTGGTGTCTTTGCCTGAAGATTGGAGTTGTCTTTTCGCTGTCTATACTCTGAGGTTATATTCTTTATACTAATACGCTATGTATTTGAGCATTGTCTTTTGATATTACCCTTATTTGTAGCTATATGTGAGATTTGACTTCCTAGGCTCACATATGGTGTGTATCTGGTTTTGTTCTTAAAACCGGGTGTTACAAGTAGCTAAAAGTAGCAAGTAGTAGTAGTATGTAGAAAGTAGTTGAATAGAGTAAGTGTAGCAGTAGAGTGGTAGTAGTAGAGTAAGAGCAGCAACCACTTAGGAGTAGCGAGTAGTAAGAGGAGTAGTAGGAGTAGTAAGAGGAGGAGTAGTAGGAGTAGTACGAGAAGTAGTAGTAGGAGGAGGAGGAGTAGTAGTAGTGGTAGGAGTAGTAGTAGTAGCAGCAGCAGCAACAACAACCACTACACACCAGCAGTATATAAGCAAAAAAATAGAGAAGGAGTAGTAGTAGTAGAGTAAGAGCAGCAGCCACTTAGGAGTAGCAAGTAGTAGTAGTAAGTAGAAAGTAGTAGAGTAGAGTAAGTGTAGCAGTAGAGTGGTAGTAGTAGAGTAAGAGCAGCAGCCACTTATGACTAGCGAGTAGTAAGAGGAGTAGTAGGAGTAGTCAGAGGAGGAGTAGTAAGAGGAGGAGGAGTAGGAGTAGTAAGAGGAGTAGTAGTAGTAGTAGTAAGAGGAGTAGTAGGAGTAGGAGGAGGAGTAGTAGTAGTGGTAGGAGTAGTAGTAGTAATAGCAGCAGCACCCACTACACATCAGCAGTATATAAGCAAAAAAACAAAGAAGGAGTGGTAGTAGTAGAGTAAGAGCAGCAGCCACTTAGGAGTAGCAAGTAGTAGTAGTAAGTAGAAAGTAGTAGAGTAGAGTAAGTGTAGCAGTAGAGTGGTAGTAGTAGAGTAAGAGCAGCAGCCACTTAGGAGTAGCGAGTAGTAAGAGGAGTAGTAGGAGTAGTCAGAGGAGGAGGAGTAAGAGGAGGAGGAGTAGGAGTAGTAAGAGGAGTAGTAGGAGTAGTAAGAGGTGTAGTAGTAGTAGGAGGAGGAGGAGTAGTAGTGGTAGGAGGAGGAGTAGTAGTAGTAGCAGCAGCAGCCACTACACACCAGCAGTATATAAGCAAAAAAAATAGAGAAGGAGTTGTAGTAGTAGAGTAAGAGCAGCAGCCACTTAGGAGTAGCAAGTAGTAGTAGTAAGTAGAAAGTAGTAGAGTAGAGGAAGTGTAGCAGTAGAGTGGTAGTAGTAGAGTAAGAGCAGTAGCCACTTAGGAGTAGCAAGTAGTAGTAGTAAGTAGAAAGTAGTAGAGTAGAGTAAGTGTTGCAGTAGAGTGGTAGTAGTAGAGTTAGAGCAGCAACCACTTAGGAGTAGCAAGTAGGAGTAGTAAGTAGAAAGTAGTAGAGTAGAGTAAGTGTAGCAGTAGAGTGGTAGTAGTAGAGTAAGAGCAGCAGCCACTTAGGAGTAGCAAGTAGTAAGAGGAGTAGTAGGAGTAGTAAGAGGAGGAGGAGTAAGAGGAGGAGTAGTAGGAGTAGTAAGAGGAGTAGTAGTAGTAGTGGGAGGAGTAGTAGTAGTGGTAGGAGGAGGAGGAGGAGTAGTAGTCCATGTCTTTTGCAACATTCTTAGTTCTTTGTTTTATGTTACTTGGGCACAGTCAAGAAAGGAATATGAATAGCAGGTGGCCAATGAAGAAGCGGAACAGCTCCGCAGTTTCCTCTTCGCTACCTGCAGCGTTTCACAGCTCTAGCTACAGACCTGACAGTGAATTTAAGTTGCTACACAGTTGCAGCGGCTGCAAGCTACACTGAACTAAAACTAGGCTGTAGGTAACTTGCATATAACAAAAATAGAAACAAAAAATTGGACCAAAGGCTGCTGGTGCTAGGTGGCCACCACTACTAATGAGTGACACCATTTTGCATATAACAAAAGTAGTACTAGGTGGTTTGTAGCACTTGAACTTGCAAGGCCCACACCACTCGTGTTATGCGAACCAACAGAGGAAATGCACATATCTTATATAAAGATGTCTATAATGGTAATGGGGTTATGAACATTATGATAAAATATCAAACTAGATGCCAAAACAAGATGAACTATTTATATGGCTTATTTTGGAACCAGAAAACTGATTCCCAATGTAGCAACGCATTGGCTGGCGCGTGCGTGCGTGCTTTCATCTTATCTTATAATAATGTTATATCTTGTTCGTAGAGTTGAGAGAGCTTCTGATAGCAACAAGATAAGAGTTGGTAGGGAAGAATGCTAATTCCTGTATCCGTGATGGAATTTTTGCTAGCTAAAAAAAATACTAGTCATGAACCATAAGACTTCTAGTCATAGCTACTCACTTGAGATACATATATAGCTGTCAGCTATTTTAAAGATCAAACATGTTTTGCCCACATTGGGAAGTTCTTTCCCTTTTCTTTCTATAATAAGGATTTGTTTAGATTCAAATAACAAACTGTTAGAGGAGACCAGCTAATAGTTTTTTATTAGCGGGCAATTAACTAACAACTAACTATTAGAGGAAACCAGCTAATAGCTTTTTTATTAGCGGCCAATTAACTAACATATTAGCTTAGCTCTATTTGGATCCTCTAGGTAATAGTTAGTAGTACTTAGCTAAATAGTAAACCAGCTAATAGTTTTTTAATTAGCGGGCTATTAACTAACAACTAACTATTGGAGGAAACCAGCTAATAGTTTTTTTATTAGTGGCCTGTTAACTAACATATTAGCTTAGCTCTATTTGGATCCTCTAAGTAATAGTTAGTAGTATTTAGCTAAATATTAACTAACATATTAACACCAGTTAATAATTTGCATTGACTATAAATAATTTATTTAGTATCAGCTAATATTTTTTATTAGCTAAATAATTTATTTTGAGCTATTAGTTAGACTATAGGTTAGCTAGGGTGTTTAGATCCATCAGAGCTACTTTTAACAGCTAACAATTAGCTTATAGGATACAAACAAAACCTAACTCATACGATCGAGAGTACCATGCACATGTTTATAAGCTACTAGTAGACTGTGGCTAGTGGACACCACTTGCAACCAAAAGAGATATAATGATGTTAATAATTTTAGTCCCCAAAGATTAGAGATGATTTAGGCCAAATGATCGTTTCAGGTTGTTATTATTTTATATTTCATAAGTGTTCTCAATCAATATAATAAGCTCGGCCACTTGAGCTGGTTGCATTGTCTTATCAAATATTAATAAAATCTGAATCTGTTAGGCAGTGACAGGATAAATCCAGGGACAATGGTTTTTTCCCCAATCCTAGCTTAGAACAGAGAAATCAAGAATCCCCGATCTCAAGAAATAGAAAAATCAGGTTTCTAATTATAGAATTAACCGATCAATCAATTAAGCGCCCAATTAAAGAAGAACATTAGGGCATCCAGTACCAAGATGTAGGTCTAAGCCCCAGACGAGATGGCACGGCGCAAGGTCCATATATATCCGAAGATAGATAGGTACCTGGAGCTTGAGAAGTGGAAGAGTGTTTGCCGATGGCGGAGAAGACGACGAGGAGGCCGGGCATGGGGCACCGGGAGCCTGCATCGTCGGCGTGCAGGGGCGGGACGTCGGGGGCCGGGCGCGGGGCGCTGGGAGCATGCGTCGTCGGCGTGCGAGGGCAGGACGCCGGGGGCCGGGCGCGGGGCATCGGGAGCCTACATCGTCAGCGTGCGGGGGCGGGCACCAGGGGCCGGGTGCGGGACGCCGAGCGCCGGGGGCTAGTGTGGGCGGGCGCGAGCGTAGGACCGGCGGCGGAAACCCTAGGCGCGTAGGACAGCTTGTTGGCGTCGGAGGAAGAAGACAGCGTCCAGACTAGATGACTCCCGTGCGCCCGCCTTTTTATACTCAGGACTATTTGTAGGGGCGGTTCCTGATCCAGCCGCCCCTAGGGGCGGTTCCTGATCCAACTACCCCTACAAAAATTTTCCAATTTTTAAATTATAAATTCCATATTTTTTATATCATAAAAACACAAAGTAATATAAAAAAATTGTGTATATGCACAAATATAATATTTTGTATTATTCTATATATGAAGAAATATATATATATAAACAATTTTAGTCAAAACAATATAGAAAACAAAAAAAAACAAAAATTAAAAATTAAAATTTGGAATTTTAAAACTTTGACTATAATTTTATGACATTAAATGAAATAAAATGAAAATGTTGTAAACATAAAAGTCGCAAAACTCATGAACATGTACAACTTTTATTTTGGTCATCTTGTCGCGTGACTTTGTTTGAACGATTCAAATTTTGAAATTCAAACAATTTTCAACTTGAAACAATATTTTGAAAGAGTAAATGATTTCAGATGAAAAACTCATGAATACCAAAGTTGTAGAACTCATCAATATATATAACTTTTATTTTGATCATATTTTCATTTGACCAAATTTGAATAGTTGAAATTTTGAATTCCACTAAATGGCAACTTCAAACAAGATTTTGAAACCTTAACTGATTTCAACAATAAAAGTCGTGATCATAAAAGTTGTTGAACTCCTCACTATCTACAACTTTTATTTTGGTCACTTCTTCATGTGACAAAGTATTAGTAAACATTGTTCATAAATTCACATATGACTCAAAGTTTCATGAACTATACGAGAAACATGTTGATTTATGAACAATGTTTACTATCACTTTGTCAGATGAAGAAATGATCAAAATAAAAGTTGTAGATCTTGATGAGTTATACAACTTTGGTATTCATCACTTTTTCAGCTGAAATCATTTAATGGTTGAAAATCTCGTTCGAACTTGTCATTTTTTTAAATTTGAAAATTTGAAGTGCTCAAACTTTGTCAAATGAAAAGAATGATCAAATCAACACACTAACTTGATAGGGCAAGATTTCAGAAAATTTTAGGAAAAAAAATCATCACATTTGGAGTTAGTATGAGGGAGAAAGACTAGTTACAAATTTTACCCAGAGATTAAAAAGAAAAATCACTAACTTGTTCATGATCATCAATGATGAACAAGTGTGATTTCTCTTTTTAATCTATGGCTGAAACTTGTAACTAGTTTTTCTCCCTCATACTAGCTCCAAATGTGATGGTTTTTTTCCCTAAAATTTTCTAAAATCCTGCTCTATCATTTTAGTCTAGTCATCTATCTTTGTCACTAATTTTGAACAATTCAAATTTCAAATTTCAGAAAATGACAGCTTCAAACCTGATTTCAAACACTAAATGATTTCAGCTGTAAAGGTGATGAATATAAAAGTTGTATAACTCATCAAGATCTTCCTACTTTTATTTTGGTCATTTCTTTATTTCATTAAGTGTTAAGTGATTTCATAAAGTTTTAGTAGTAATAGAGTGGATGTTCAAATAGAGTCATCTAGGATATTACAAAGGGTAGTCTCTCACACATGCATAAAATATAGTCTCACACACATACAAAAATATGTTAGTCTTACACACGTACATAAAATATATAGTCTCACACGCAAGCATAAATGAAGTCTTACAAACACACACTTACACAAACACTCCACATTCAACAACTAGCTAGCCCTGCTGTAACGACTTTTCCCTTGACACCTTTTCGTTCCCATGGCATTATATCTTTGGGGAGGTTCTTTTCCACAACACTGATCTTCTTAGGAAAGTCTGTGAATAGCGGCACCTCATCATAGTTATTGTAAGCTTCAACATCATCCACGCCATCAACTCCAATAATGTATTGTTTCTCGGAGGCAACCACGTGCTTTGTCTTCTTCTTCGGGGAGAGGTTACTTTGTGGGTCAGACATATAGAAAACTTGTGCGACACGTGAAGCGAGCACCCAAGGGTCATCTTGGTAGCCTAGATTCTCGAGGTCCAGGACTCTCAATCCGATCTCATTCAGTTGGTGTTGTTTGATCCAGCTGGTATCGAAACAGGGCCACCGTTATATCCCTTCCATAGTCAAGTTCCCATATCTCTTCAATGATGCCAATGTATTGGATCTTTGCACCCTAATCCATCGAGAGCCTCTATTCGAACAGCCGCTAGTTTTGGTTCACATATTTACTATCCCTTTGCAGTGGGTATAGTACGTATACCCATTGATGTCATAAGCATTCCAAGATGTCACTTGTCTCGATGGCCCCTTCGCCAACCTACTGATGGTAATAGAGTCTATGGTTTCTCTAGGTGGTATGTTTTGGTCCTTCAACCATGTAGTTAGTCATTGCTTGTGTTGTTTCATGACCCAATCATTCTGAATGGCCATTTCTCTCCAGCCATAATGATAACCAAGTGTTCATCAATGTATGGTTGCATCAGCTTGTGTACTCTGTAAGACACTATAATGCTCCTGAACTCACCTCTTTGTAATCATGGTCGATGAACACTTTTCTACCACTAGTGCCCTTCCCAGCTAGCCTACCCTTGTGACGAGAATTGGGTTTACCAATCCCTTTCTGTACTTTTTGGTACTCTTGACAACACTCGATGACTTCTTCAGTACTATAACCCTCTATCATGGAGACCTCTAGGGTATGCTCGATTATGCACGTATCGAACTTAGAATCGACATGAACCGCTCGTAGGACCACATTTCATGCTAGTAGCAAGGGCCTAGCGCCTATATTTGATGAACCATAGTGAATCATGAGATGTGGCATTATATCAAGAAAAGAAGGAGGTAAACACATCTCTAGTTGGTTTTGTGTCTCCATCACAAATTCATGTAGGTCACTCAGCTCTTGCTTGCCAATCATCTTCTGTGAGATCTTCGAAAAGAAGTAGCACATGCAGGGTGATGGCCATTTTCAAGAACTCTAGCTTTATAGCCCTGATTGCAATAGGTAGAAACACTGTCCGCATCACATGGCAATCGTGAGCCTTGCAGTGTGTTATTGACAAGTCCTTCATCGATACTAGCTTCTTCACATTTGCTGAAAACCCAGTTAGGACTTTGATCCCCCTCAAGAAAGTGCATATAGCTCTCTTCTCGTCTGGTGTTAGGTTGAAGCACACCACTGGCAGAGTGTATTTTCCATTAGCCTCAGGTACCGGGTGAAGCTGTGCCATCATGTTTAGCTACACCATGTCTTTCTGTGCTTTTAGACCATCCTTTGACTTGCCTGTGTCCATCAAGGTAGCAATGAGTACTCGCAAAGACATTCTTCAGCATGTGCATAGCATCTATAGCATGGGGGACCTCCAAGTCTGGCCAATAAGGCAGATACTGAAAGAAGATCGATTGTTTCTTGAAAGGTACGCCTTTGACAGGAGGTGTGCTTCTATCTCTAGTTCGTCCCATCCGGATTCTTCTTTCCATAGATGACGTGTATGTTTTTCACCATTCTATACACGTGTTCTCCATTATAATGTCTCTCTAGAGGGGGTTCAATCTCCGGGGCATTGTCATAAAATCTAGAGAACAATTTGTTGCGGTACTTGTGACTTGTCTTTAAGAAGCGTCGGTTCCTTAGGTAAACTATCTTCTTGGATGAATCCAGATACACCCATGTAGTACCATCCAAGCAAACCAAGCATCCCATCTTCCCTTTGATCTATCCAGACAAAGCAAATAGTGTGGGGTAATCATTGGTAGTAACAAATATTATTGCTCTACATATGAAGTCCTCCTTTCGGAACACATCATACAATCTACTCTCCATGCCTCCATAGCCTCTCCATTTCTTGCATCAAAGGCTCGAGGAACACGTCTATATCAATGCCTGGTTGTTTAGGGTCCATAAATAAGAATAGTGAGGAGAAGGTACTTTCTCTTCTGACACAACCATGTTGGGTTGTCATACATGGTCAAGATCACTGGCCATGTGCTATGGTCGCTCATCCTCTCATTGAAGGGATTCATTCCATCGGTGCTCAAGCCAAACCATACATTCCATGGGTCATCGCTGAATTCTTTGTGCTTCTCATCAAACCTTTGACCACTGACTATAATCAGTCGGGTGTTCAATCTTATCATCATCCACCTTGTGCTCATCATCCCACCATGTCATGAGTGCAGCTTCTTTAGGGTTTAGGAAGATACATCTCAAGCGGTCGGTCACTAGCAGGTACCATATTACCAAGGCAGGAATTCTTCTCTGCTTTGCATCGTTGCCTAATGGAGTGTCCTCTGGGTGCTGAAATTCTTGTACCACCTTTTTTGCTACCCTTCTTATTCCTCTTTTTCCCCATGGAGGGTTCGTCCCCACCGTAAAGGTCATTGTTCTTGTACCAGCTGGCCCCACATCGGGGACATTTATCTAGTGACTTGAATGTTTCGCCATGAAAAAGTATACAGTGGCTGGGGCATGCATGGATTTTTTCAACCCCCATTGTCAATGGACTTATGATCCTTCTTCGCTTGGATATGTGTTGGTGGGAACTGAGTTTGGTTGTGGCAGCACCCACGACAGGAGATGCAATAGATCATTGAAACTATAGTCTGACCAGCCATACTTAGCCTTCAAGGATGAGCAGCTCAAGCACAAAACGTAGCAATGTCCAATGTGTCGGATAGCCCTTTTCAACACCATACATAGTCTCCTTCGATGCTTTTATCACCCTTTCCAAATTTTCTAGACCTTTCGGGCTAATTTAGTAAAATCTCTGGTCCAAGGGCTCGAATCATGTCCTCCAAATCATCTTCATCCCCAACACGTGCTCCACCATCATTATTGGCACCACCTTCATCATTACCATCCCAACCACCAGCATCATGACCTTGTTCATTACCAAACTCGAAATCCATTCGTGCATCAAGCTCTGCTAATATTGGGATAGGGATTCTATGGTTTTGTCGTCGTATTCCTCCTCATCCTCGTCGTTAACAATAACCGTTTCACCATGATGAATCCACACTGTGTAGTCCTCAACAAATCCTAGCATAATCAAATGTGATCTGATGATAGTCACATCTATCCATGCCATATGGTTCTTGCAATCTTTATAGGGGCAAATAATTATATCCTTATTCTCTTTCAATGTCGTTGCATACTTCTTTGCGGCTTCAATAAATTTATCCACCTCTTCACGGAAACCTGCCTTGAACCTTAATGAACCATACATCCAAGAGTTCCTGTACTCCATCTTTTACAACAACAACAAAACAAATAATAAAGGACTACTTATTCAAATACATATAAAAATGATGGTGCAGCACAATGGTGGTGCAGCACGAGTTGGATTGCAGTGTCCCCATCCGTTACTGATGGTGTTACCTACATACCGCATGGGCTCCCTTGGCCATATCTCAAACAGTAGTGGCATTGTCCTTAAGTACCGGCATCCACGACAAGCTCATTTCCCTTCTTCGACTTCCCTGCCCTAGATCTAGCTGAGCTATTGTGGCAAGGTCAGCTGGGTCCAAAGCGATGAGCTTGACCCCCTTCTCTCAGATACGGTGAGCAACACATTGCCATCGTCACCACCAAGGCTTGTGTCGAAGCAGAGTGGATCTGGTGCAGATCGTCAAGGCACCGCGAGCAATACCACGGATCGGTACCTCCCCCCCCCCCTCAACATCCCTAGACTCTATAGCATCTCGAGGACTTGATGGCATTCATGGAGTTGATGTGGCACATGTACTCTATAGTGGCGGCAGTGTGGTCGGAGGAGGCGTTGGAGGGGCCTATGGCTAGCGTATGTTCAATGGGCTCAGCAAGTCTCTTCGATGGGTTCACCGAGCTATTTTTTAAAATTTCAAAAAGCATTTGTAGAGGTGGCAAGAGAATCTATCTCTAATAGTCTTAGATTAAAACTGGCCCTAGGCCAGAGAGGGTCGGCACCTCATCCTCTGTGTAGTTCATTTTTTACTGCCTCTGTAAACTTCTTTTGTAGTAGTGACTATTGTAGGCCATTTGTTCTTATGCTTGTCCATGTATTTGTGTGTGCGTGTTTTGTGAGCATGTGCGTTTAGCAGTTTACAATATGTTTAGAAAAAAATAATACAAACTTTATAAATAATAATACTGATAGGTTTACATGCACTGCTCTAGGTCAAGGTCAAGGTCAAGCATAATCACAAAACAACCACTGTCCAAATTATTGCTGTGATATTCTCATATTCTTCTCCAGCGGAGGATGAGAAGAAAGATGACATTTTTATGGTACTGTGCTGAGATTTGTGCTCGGTGTGGCTATAGTTTTTGTTGGCCAGTTTATATTTTATGGTATCTAATGCCATTACATTAATACGAGGACCAAATTAATAAACAAAATGCAATATATAATTAGCTCCACCAATAATAATCTGAACATACCAATGCAAACAGGGCAAACACCAACCCCAGTGCCCCGGTATTGATGCTACCAATAAGTATCTCTTGTGCATCGAGGATGACACAATAAAAGGTATTACAGATTGCCGAAAGTACAAGAAGGGGAAATTTAGTGGGGACTATTCCATGGAGCAACCGTGGACCAACGTATGGACACGTGTCCACAACTTCATGGTGGGTGTCCACGATTGTTCATTCTATGGACACTGTCCTCATTGATTTTTTCCCAATGGTTTTTTTGGGGTAAAGAGAGCTTTAATTAACCAAGTGAAACATTACAATCATTGTTCAAAAGATCTAAGACACACTCAGGTGCCTATCTCAACCAAGGTGCCGTATGGGTATTCCGCCTAGCTAATTGACCCAACTCGTGGGCCAGCACATTGCCCTCTCTCTTTACCGTTTGGAATTTCAAATTCACCAAGAGCTACAAATATTCTTTCGCCTCTAGGATGGTATATCGAAACTCAGAACGCTCTCAGCTATTGGATTGCATTGCTGACAAAATTATGGAGCTGTCTAGTTCCACTATCATCGGTTCCAGACACCATTGGGAGGGCAACCGAAGTCCCTTGGCATAGGCTTGGGCTTGGGCTTCATCCACTTATGCGCTTCGGCTTTGGAGGTTGTGAACATTTCTCTGACCCAGCGCTGCTATGCCTTCGGCTGCTCTAGTGCTGTATTGGTTACCAAAGATGGCTATGATTCCCTTAGCTGCTAGTAGCTTCTTGCAAAGGTACCACGGGTGCAGGATGGCGCTGAACGTGTTGGTGACGCCTCGCCCAAATATGGCATTGTAAGGGTACTAAATCTCGACAACATCGAAGGTGATGTACTCAGTTCTACAATTTTGTTGGTCTCCGACGGATACTGGTAGGGGTATCTTTCTGATAGTGTTCACTTTCTTTCTGCCAAAACCGTATAGGGTGTTTCCAGCTGGTTGGAGAAGGTTTCTGTCGAGCTTCATGTTGTCAAAGGATGAGGTGAACAAAATATCTGCGAAGCTACCTGTGTCAACGAGTATCTTTATTACTATCCACCCAGCAACGTTGGTCTCAATTACCATAGCATCAGTGTGAGGGTAATCTCGCACTTGAGGTTGTTGCTAGTCGAAGGTGATGGGGATATGGGACCACCGAGAGTTTTTGTGGGGCCCTAGGTGGCCACATGGTGCACTTTCCTTAGGTGCTCTTTGTGCTGCCTCTTGTTTTCATGGTCTTCGTTGGATCCCCCAAAGATGGCGAGGATGACCCCGGATGTGGATGTAGGGTTATTGATAGTTGTTTGGGTGGATGGCTCAGTTTTGACTTGTTGTTGGTGCTGCGAAGGTTGTGGTGGTGGTGGGGGTGGAGGTAGAGCCGAGGTGGGGGTTTCATAGTTGAGGTGGGTTTGGGGGTTATGGTGTAGGGTTGCGAGGGCGTTCACGCTTAGTGCTAGGAAAGTGTGGTGGGGGGTTCGAAGTGGTTATTATAAGTCTGGTACTGTTGGTGATAGGTTGGTAGCTTGAAAAGTCGTGGCAGGAGGGTTGTGATGGTATCCCATAGCTGATGAGTGTGTAGTGGTAGGTTGTGTTGGGTGGATGAATGGGGGGACTTTCGGTGTGGTTCACCAGTTTCGGTGTTGAGCTTGACTACTGAGAATCTTGATATTCTTTTCCCTTGAGGAAACAAATGCACTGCTTGCTAGTGTGACCTTTGCACGGGGCGCAAAAGTGACAATAGATCTTAGATGGGTCTTTAGGCTACCCTCCTGGCATGAGGTTGTTTGGGTTCACTTCTATTGTTGGAGGGCTCAGGTGCCATGTTTGTTGTTGCTGCTTGTGAGTGGAGGGGGAGTATTGTCAATGGGATTGACGTTCACCCATTCTTTGCAAGGGTAGGCGGGTGTTGGCATTGCTCTCGATGGAGCGTTTAGTTGGGACCTCTACGCCTTACTCTTAATCTTGTAATTGATGTTAGCTCTGCAGTATTTTCCCACCACCTTATGGAGCTCTACGAGGGTTGTCATAGGTTTTCTCGCTAGTCTAGAGGAGCATGACCCATATCTCAGACCATTTATAGTGGCAAGGATGATGGCTTCGTCAGTTTTGTTTGGGGTCTAGGCTTTGATTTGAATGAACCTTCGCTAGTAGTCCTAGAGTAGTTCTCTTTCCCCTTGATTGCAGCTGAACAGGTCCATTGGGTGGTTTGGGGCTATGTTGACACTGTTGAAGTTGGAGCATATCTTGTCATGAAGGTCTCCACATGATAGGATGGAGTCGCGCTGAAGGTTGGTATACCAATTTTGGGTTGTCTCTGGCTATGATGCTGAATGACTTGGCCATGGTGGCCTCGTCGTCACCTGCTGCTACAACAACGACTTCATAGCTCAAGATAAATTGGTGAGGGTCGATGTTTCCATCATATCTTGGGAGATTTTGTGGGTTGTATGAGGGTGGCAATATTTGTGTTTGGAGGATTT
Organism: Miscanthus floridulus; assembly: GCF_019320115.1. Taxonomy (NCBI): domain Eukaryota; kingdom Viridiplantae; phylum Streptophyta; class Magnoliopsida; order Poales; family Poaceae; genus Miscanthus; species Miscanthus floridulus. The sequence goes on from NC_089595.1 coordinate 36,709,669, forward strand.
GGGACAGGGGGAACTTTGGGTCATAGGGCATGGGGGCTAGGAGGTTTCTTTGCTATTGTTATTATTGAATGGGTGCAAGGAGGTGATGGAGACGAGGATAAGGTTGAGGTGGTGGAGGGGCTGGCTGGTCGGGGTGAGGGTTGGGGTTTGGGTGGCGCTTTTGATTGCCTTCGTAGTTCATGAGGTATTCATCCATTCTCGTTAGTTCCTCTTGTGGTTTGGCCGTTTTCTAGCGGATTGTCTTGATCTAGGCTTGCCTTTCTATGATCTCGATGCGATGCTTTTCTGGGTTAGCTCCTTGTGCATCTAGATTAGTGCGATGAGGCCCACTTCTTCGACGTTGATGCCTTCATCTTCTGTGTCGATTGCTCCCTCGGGTAGGTCGTTCTCCCTAGGGGGCAATAGTGATGATGGCCAACTCGGTGTTCTCTTCACCCAGCGTGATGGCGGGTCTGGCGAGGGTGGTGGGACTGCTTGATTGGTGTTTTTGTGCTGCTATGGAGGTCAAGCCAAGGGCCCTGTCACCGGGGGCTGCCTAGTCAGTGCCCTTCGAGCCATGGATTGGTTGTTTGGTGGTATGATGGGGTCCCCACGAACGGTGCTAACTATGGGGACTTCGCTTTGCCTCCAAACTTTAGCTATGGAACAACAGGGTGGAGGCCGAGGGTGTCCACAAGAAAGAAGAAAAGGGAGGGAAGACAATAGCGAGGGTAACACAAGTGAGTCACAATAAATTCTAGAGTAAAAGACCAATAATTCATTGTCCCTACTACTGTGCCCACCAGGTATTTATAGGCCACACTCGGGGGTATAGTGAAATTACATTTGCACTAGGGTTGACTTGTAAAACCCCTTATATACTATTGCGGCCATCTAGGTCTTTTAAACCCCTAGTCTCAACCACTCCACTTGACGCCGGTAGGGCTTCTTCTTCTGGGGCACTATTCCCTGACGAGCGACATCCGTGCCTGCTTCGAAGGTCCTCGGCCGCTGGCCAACCCCACAGCCATTTCCCGGTCCTGCAAGGCAAACGATCCAACACCTTTTTTAGGTATGTCGAGGGTTAGTATGTAGGTGAGCCCGACAAATTTACCCAAAGAGTTGACCTTGTCAGGCCAAGCGTCACCAATGGAGGTTGCATTGGTGGGTTTCGAGTGAGGGCGTAGGGGTTTCTTTGCTTGGCGTTGAGACCTTGTAGCGAGGGTCTTTAGGTGGCGTGTGCTAGAGAGGTTCCTACTCCGGCCGATGGGGAGGTGGAGTGGCGTTGCGAGGGGCATTCCCCCAACAAGTATAGACATATGGTACTTAGACCACTCTCACCAGATAGTGAAACAAAGTTAAGACATAAAACAAAAGAATGAGACTCAAATCCCCATCTTAATCCGACTTTGCTGCCCAAACTTTGCTATAAAATTCCAACAATACGGTCTCCCAAAAGCGACTGCCTTCCCTTAGTGAAGACAAGGCACAATATATCTTGCACGCATTTGAAGCTCCACCACCCAATAGGTTGTAGTTGCACAAACCCATCGGATGGTGTTGCATGAAGATGGATCTCCGAGGTGACACCTTCAAGGAGGAAAATGATGAGAGTCGCCAATCCCGCTCGTCTTAAAATTTGAGTCAAGGTTTTCACCTAGTAGTGGATAGGAGGGCTGTGGCATGCTATGAAAACACCTCCAAGAAGGGAAACAGTGCCTGACGGTGCCACCATTATCGAGACCGGTAAGATCACCACAAAAGGTTTCACCAGCACCTCCAAAGCACCCATGCACTATCCACACATAGAAAAAGTTCGCCACCAACACATCAGGAGCCCTACAGCTTGCCTCAAGGCCATGGCATAGCCTCCCTCGAGCTCCACTACTAGCCGTGTTGCCCATAATGCCCACCACAAAAGAAGCCACTAGCCACCATGCGATGCCTATGTGCCACCACCAAGAAGATCCGGGCCATAAAACACCAAACTGGCTACCCTAAGAGTGGCTCGATCTCCAGCCAAATCACTAGCCAGCTGACTTCGACCAATAAGCTGCCATGGGCCTTCACACCACAGATCCCAACCAGGGTAGCCAAATCCCTCCATGGCCACACTAAATCGGTCGTCGTTGTCGCAAGGATAGGACAACAGCTGCCAGACCCCATGGGCACGAGAGCCAAGATAGGGAGGGCTCGTTGGTAGCTGAAATGATCCACTATTTCTTCAAAGGGAAATCCATAGATTACATTATAATGTGATAGTCCCACGAAGGCCAAGCTATCACATTATTATTATTCAGTTGATACCACAGTCATACATCATGAATTACAGGTTTACAAGGTTAAAACATCATTGAGATACACACTATAGTACAACGCCATACTAGCGGAAATGCACACAGAACAACATCAGAGTAGACGTAGCGCCTCATCGGGTTAAGGCTCCTCCTTCACGACAATCATCAGAGTAGACATAGCGCGTTAGTGGGTGAAGACTCCTCCTTCACAGGCAACCTTGCGCGTAGGACAAGACCACCTAATCCTTCTAATCACCGTTGTTGTAGTCGTAGACTATTTCTAAACCTGTTGAACAATTATCAGTACGATTTGTACTGGCCATTGGCTCTCACCCTATGCTTTGCGTGTGCTTTGTGGTAAGTGGCATGCAAGGGTAAGAGAAAGGCCTACTATTTGGATGTAATTTTCTTATGCATGTTCATAAATATTTTATAATTATTTCTCAAGTTTTAACCGGTTTCCATCCATCCATTCCATCCCATATCTAACAGTCACACCAAACAATCACATCTCATCACCACGCTCTCTAGGCGATAAGGACAACTACCTCTCATCCTTGCCTCAGCAGCTAACAGCCGGATCCAAACCAAACCAGGGGGATAGGAGAGAATACACCACTCACTAATCAAGAAAAACATAGAGCATAGGAATGTCCATGACCGTGGACATGGCTATATGTATAGATCGATCAACTCTGTAGAGCGTGTACACCTAAAACCACAAGATCACCATCATTGACGGTGGCCCCCGTCTAGGTTGATACTGGGTTGCCTTCTAACCGATACAAAACAAAAAGCTACATCACATCAAATGCAATTATCAGCACTGAAAGTAGCAATTTTCGAATCACACACGAACGGGTAGGCAGTTCGGCACACGATGTGCCGAACACCTACCAGACAGGATGTAGCCTTGGTCCGGTGGGTGTTACGCGCAAGCTTGTCAAGAATTTTGATCTGGTAAGATGTGATGCGATCTTACCATGTTTGTATTTGTAATCAAATGTTTTAATTTACAAAGTTTTTGTGTGTTAATTGACGTAGAAATGTGCGACACAGGTAGGGATGAAAACGGATCGGATACGGATGGATATCACCGATATTACATTTGTTTTCATATTTTTGTCCGAATTCGGATTCGAATACGGATAGTGTCAACTATGTCGGATAGAATACGATTGGATATCGACATCATAAATATGCGATTTGAGTATTCGGATACGGATACGGTATCGGATGTTGGATATCCGGACTCGGATACGGACAGATCTCAACCCCTCTAAACGGATTCGATTTCGAATACGGTCGGAAAATATCGGTACCGTTTTCATCCCTAGACACAGGGCTTCTAATTTGTGTGTTGTACCAAGTTAAAAACCATTATTCTTGCTCAAAGTCTGCTGCATCTCTTTAGGATTCCACGCACACGTGTCGTGTGACTGCCTTTTACTGTACTATATATGAGATATATCCATATATCCATTGTGAGCCCCAACAAGGTGAACTGGAGCACGAATCCGACGACGGCCGGAGGGAGCTGCAGAAAGGCCGTCCGGCGCGATGGCCGTAACCATAACGGCAGTGCCGGCCACCGGCTTGACGATGAACAGGATCTTGCTGCCGATGCCTTGGTCAGAGCCGGTGAAGTCTCTCCAGCAGAGGTGAGAGTGCTGGAGAAGTGTATGGCGCGAGCGTTTTTTCTTTCTCCATTTTCAGAGAATGGGACGGATGGCGGCGTGGATTTAGCAGTAGGCCCAGCATGGCACAAGTGTCTCTCTCTCTCTTTGTTGCTTCTTTAACGTGCCCCATCTAGAACAGGCTACAAGTTCCTGTCAGGCCTAGCAATGAAACGTACTTGTGGCCCAATTCAAGGCTAGTGATGCCATGCACTTCGTTTTTTTCTTTTTTACTTTCCTCTCCAAAAATGTTATCCTTCTTACTTTTGAAATTCATTCCATTGCTACGGTTACTTGTAATAATAATCAATTTTTTTTGCGGGGTAATAATAATCATTAAACCTGCAAGTTATCAGCCAACGCAATTACAATCGGTTATGCGAGCGTTAGAATATATCCCATCAGCTATGAACTTTTGCCACTAATCCTTAGAATTCAGTGTAGCCTTTTACCAATAACCTTTGAAATTTAATGGAACCTTTTTAGTCAAGGAATAGTCCAAATTACTTCTAAGTCTGGGCTACGTCTAGATAACTCACTGAACTAACGTTAAATTTGGTTTATTTACTCCCTAAACTGTGTTAGTTGGCTTGATTTACTTTTTAATATTTTTTCTTTTTTCTCCATGTTCAAGTTAATTTTAAATTTTAAATTTTTGAGATGATACCTAACACCATAACTTATGTTTAAAAAACACATCATAATTTTATCATTATTTTTACAGGCTAGGACATCTAACAACAAATTAATATTAGATATAGAAATTGTACGAAACATAATTATGAAATAATAATAATGTACGTTTCAAAATAAGTTATGATGTTTGCTATCACCTCGCAATTTTTCAAATTGAAACTCAACTTGTGCATGGAGAAACAAAAATAAATAAATTTTGCTAATGGGTAAATGGCATTATGGGCCGACTGAAATTGTTAGCGGAGTAAATCGAAACCAAATGTTAGTCTAAGAGGTTATCTGGACATTGGCCAAATTTGGGGCAGTAATTTGGCCTTTTTCTTTTTGAGTAATGTATCAAAGGTTTTCAAATTACAGTAACTTTTTGGTGTAAATGTTTGTAATGTGCAAAATCCGCTGCCATTTTATTTGAAGCAAAACCACTCGGATAGATTTGGGTGTCAAAATTAAACAATACTAAGAGTTGAGGTTCCATGTTTGTAAGAACCAAAAAACAGCTTAGAGCATCTATAAGAAAAATAGGCTCCAATAGGTTGTCCAAACCACTCTTTATCTTTTTTGCTCTCCAAAGCCATTATTCTTGCTCTCCATTAATAGAGAGGCTACATTGCTCTCTAAATCCAATATATATGGTAGTTTTCTTATTATTTCTTCACGCAAGAAAAAAATATGACAAACCTTCGAGTGTAGATAAAGAAACAAGAGAGTCCGTTGGAGACATGGGAGCAACTGCAAGAACTTCTTTATATCCTTTCATATTAATAGGAATAGAGATTTTGGTAAAAAAAAAACTCATCCAATAGCTTCTTCTATTAGATCTCCAAATATTGTCATCATCTATTCCATATTTATCGCTAGCTAAAGATGTATAGTGTGAATGGCTATTCAAAGTGCACACAAGATATACATAGGCTATTGGAAGGTGAAAACATATATATAGAGATTTTTATTCAATGACTCACTAAATAAATATCTAGATGCTATACACATGGACCAAGCCTTAAATATTTGACACCATGTGCCATTATTGTGGGCTATTTGCCCTCGTGATAGCGCGTGTATTCGTGTCTAGAAAAATAAGAACTTTTTGTATAACAGTTCATACTAATATATAGGTCTACACTACTCTAGGTCAAGCGCCAGTCAAGGTCAAGCATAATCATAAAACAACCGCGTCGTCGCTGTCTCAATTGCTGTGAGATTCTCAAATTCTTTTCCTGCCGAGGAGAAATAAAGAGGAGATTTTATTTCACTGTGCTGAGATTTGTGTTTTGTATGGGCTATATTTTAGTTGGCTGCCGATCTTATCTTTTCTGGTATCTATTGCCATTACCATAATATGAGCACCAAATAAAAAAAATGCAAAAATTAACACCACCAGTGATAATCAGAACAAACGAAAGAGGCAAACTACCCAGGGTATTGATGCGGCCGATAAAAGTTGTGTTCTCTTGTGCATTGACGCTGACACCGAGTATTGATGATACTGCTGGATGGTGTAGTATTGGATTGCTGATTAAGCTAAAATCGGCTTTACTCCCTCCATATCCTCCCCTCGTGCGAGCATTTCTTACCATCCACTACAAAGCTGGAGTATTGTTTAATGGCAATAGGAGAATCAAGGAAAGGCTTTGGACTGGCCTAGACATTCCGTGTGATAAGACAGAAATGGTTTTTTATGCATCAACAGTGTCATAGTTGGGAAAGGAGACATGACAAAATTCTGGTCATCGGCTTGGTTGAATAGAAAATCAGCAAGAAACATTGCACCAACTCTATATACTAAAGCAACCCAGAAAGAACAAAACAGTTCAAGAAGCTCTCAATAGCAACAGCCAGATTCCAGCTTGTTTCAGTTTATTCTCTCTCACAGAACACTATTGAATCAGCCAAAATCAGCCATAACTGGATCAGCAAAACAGGGTGTTAAGTTATAGGAAACGATAGGAACATCCCTTCCGAATATTGAAAACGAGGATGAGATTCTTTGGGGATGGACATCAGATGGTGATTACACAGCCAAGAATGCTTACAGGGTTCAATTCATGGGGAACTATGACCAAACTGAAGATGAACCCTATTTGGAAGGCCAAAGCTGAACTAAAATGCCGGTTCTTTTGCAGACTATGCATGTCAAAATTCTCACGGCGGAAAATCTACAAAAGAAAGGTTGGCAAAATGACCCAATTTGTAAGTTATGCACAATGAACAAGAAAACCCAAGGCAAAGATTGCTCCTACACAAAATGAGTTTGGACAATCATCAGCATGTTGTGGAACTTATCATCACAGTTAGTGCAAACTTATAGGATTCAGTCTACAAATGTTGGAGAAGATGGAGGAGAAAAATTGAAAAAGCCAAAACAAATGTTATAAATGGGATTTGGTAAAAAAACAGCTCCAGCAGATCCCGTTTCTAGATCTCATTTGCCTATTTTTTTTCTCAATCCCTCAAAACTTCCTCTCAATCCCTCAAAGAAATGGGAAGAGGCTGAGATTTTTTTTTCTCAATCCCCTTTCCCTACCTCCTCTCATTGATCTCTAGGCCCATAGCCAGACGGACGCTATAGCTACCCCTGGCCCCGATGTGGCATCTCCATCACAAATTCATGTAGGTCACTCAGCTCTTGCTTGCCAATCATCTTCGTGAGATCTTCGAAAGAAGTAGCACATGCGGTGTGATGGCCATTTTCAAGAACTCTAGCTTTATAGCCCTGATTGCAATAGGTAGAAACACACTGTCCGCTCACATGGCAATCGTGAGCCTTTGCAGTGTGTTATTGACAAGTCCTTCATGATACTAGCTTCTTCACATTTGCTGAAAACCCAGTCAGGACTTTGATCCCCCTCAAGAAGTGTATATAGCTCTCTTCTCGTCTGGTGTTAGGTTGAAGCCACACACGGGCAGAGTGTATTTTCCATTAGCCTCAGGTACCGGTGAAGCTGTGCATCACGTTTAGCTACACCATGTCTTTCTGTGCTTTTAGACCATCCTTTGACTTGCCTGTGTCTATCAAGGTAGCAATGAGACTCGCAAAGACAATTCTTCAGCATGTGCATAGCACTATAGCATGGGGACCTCCAAGTCGGCCAATAAGGCAGATACTGAAAGAAGATTGATTGTTTCTTGAAAGGTACGCCTTTGACAGGAGGTGTGCTTCTATCTCTATTCGTCCCATCCAGATTCTTCTTTCCATAGACAACGTGTATGTTTTTTCACCATTCTGTACACGTGTTCTCCATTATGATGTCTCTCTAGAGGGGGTTCAATCTCCGGGGCATTGTCATAAAATCTAGAGAATAATTTGTTGCGGTACTTGTGACTTGTCTTTAAGAAGCGTCGGTTCCTTAGGTAAACTATCTTCTTGGATGAATCCAGATACACCCATGTAGTACCATCCAAGCAAACCAAGCATCCCGTCTTCCCTTGATCTATCCAGACAAAGCAAATAGTGTGGGGTAATCATTGGTAGTAACAAATATTATTGCTCTACATATGAAGTCCTCCTTTTGGAACACATCATACATCTACTCTCCATGCCTCCATAGCCTCTCCATTTCTTGCATCAAAGGCTCAAGGAACACGTCTATATCAATGCCTGGTTGTTTAGGGCCATAAATAAGAATAGTGAGGAGAAGGTACTTTCTCTTCTGACACAACCATGTTGGGTTGTCATACATGGTCAAGATCACTGGCCATGTGCTGTGGTCGCTCATCCTCTCATTGAAGGGATTCATTCCATCGGTGCTCAAGCCAAACCATACATTCCATGGGTCATCGCTGAATTCTTTGTGCTTCTCATCAAACCTTTACCACTGACTATAATCAGTCGGGTGTTCAATCTTATCATCATCCACCTTGTGCTCATCATCCCACCATGTCATGAGTGCAGCTTCTTTAGGGTTTAGGAAGATACATCTCAAGCGGTCGGTCACTGGCAGGTACCATATTACCAAGGCAGGAATTCTTCTCTGCTTTGCATCGTTGCCTAATGGAGTGTCCTCTGGGTGCTGAAATTCTTGTACCACCTTTTTTGCGCCCTTCTTATTCCTCTTTTTCCCCATGGAGGGTTCGTCCCCACCGTAAAGGTCATTGTTCTTGTATCGGCTGGCCCCACATCGGGGACATTTATCCAGTGACTTGAATGTTTCGCCACAAAAAAGTATACAGTGGCTGGGGCATGCATGGATTTTTTTCAACCCCCATTGTCAATGGACTTATGACCTTCTTCGCTTGATATGTGTTGGCGGGAACTGAGTTTGGTTGTGGCAGCACCCACGACAGGAGATGCAATAGATCATTGAAACTACAGTCTGACCAGCCGTACTTAGCCTTCAGGATGAGCAGCTCAAGCACAAAACGTAGCAATGTCCAATGTGTCGGATAGCCCTTTTCAACACCATACATAGTCTCCTTCGATGCTTTTATCACCCTTTCCAAATTTTCTAGACCTTTCGGGCAATTTAGTAAAATCTCTGGTCCAAGGGCTCAAATCATGTCCTCCAAATCATCTTCATCCCCAACACGTGCTCCACCATCATTATTGGCACCACCTTCATCATTACCATCCCAACCACCAGCATCATGACCTTGTTCATTACCAAACTCGAAATCCATTCGTGCATCAAGCTCTGCTAAATATTGGGATAGGGATTCTATGGTTTTGTCGTCGTATTCCTCCTCATCCTCGTCGTTAACAATAACCGTTTCACCATGATGAATCCACACTGTGTAGTCCTCAACAAATCCTAGCATAATCAAATGTGATCTGATGATAGTCACATCTATCCATGCCATATGGTTCTTGCAATCTTTATAGGGGCAAATAATTATATCCTTATTCTCTTTCAATGTCGTTGCATACTTCTTTGCGGCTTCAATAAATTTATCCACCTCTTCACGGAAACCTGCCTTGAACCTTAATGAACCATACATCCAAGAGTTCCTGTACTCCATCTTTTACAACAACAACAAAACAAATATTAAAGGACTACTTATTCAAATACATATAAAAATGATGGTGCAGCACAATGGTGGTGCAGCACGAGTTGGATTGCAGTGTCCCCATCCGTTATGATGGTGTTACCTACATACCGCATGGGCTCCCTTGGCCATATCTCAAACAGTAGTGGCATTGTCCTTAAGTACCGGCATCCACGACAAGCTCATTTCCCTTCTTTGACTTCCCTGCCCTAGATCTAGTGAGCTATTGTGGCAAGGTCAGCTGGGTCCAAAGCGATGAGCTTGACCCCCTTCTCTCAGATACGGTGAGCAACACATTGCCATCGTCACCACCAAGGCTTGTGTCGAAGCAGAGTGGATCTGGTGCAGATCGTCAAGGCACCGCGAGCAATACCATGGATCGGTACCTCCCCCCCCCCCTCAACATCCCTAGACTCTATAGCATCTTGAGGACTTGATGGCATTCATGGAGTTGATGTGGCACATGTACTCTATAGTGGCGGCAGTGTGGTCGGAGGAGGCGTTGGAGGGGCCTATGGCTAGCGTATGTTCAATGGGCTCAGCAAGTCTCTTCGATGGGTTCACCGAGCTATTTTTTAAAATTTCAAAAAGCATTTGTAGAGGTGGCAAGAGAATCTATCTCTAATAGTCTTAGATTAAAACTGGCCCTAGGCCAGAGAGGGTCGGCACCTCATCCTCTGTGTAGTTCATTTTTTACTGCCTCTGTAAACTTCTTTTGTAGTAGTGACTATTGTAGGCCATTTGTTCTTATGCTTGTCCATGTATTTGTGTGTGCGTGTTTTGTGAGCATGTGCGTTTAGCAGTTTACAATATGTTTAGAAAAAAATAATACAAACTTTATAAATAATAATACTGATAGGTTTACATGCACTGCTCTAGGTCAAGGTCAAGGTCAAGCATAATCACAAAACAACCACTGTCCAAATTATTGCTGTGATATTCTCATATTCTTCTCCAGCGGAGGATGAGAAGAAAGATGACATTTTTATGGTGTTGTGCTGAGATTTGTGCTCGGTGTGGCTATAGTTTTTGTTGGCCAGTTTATATTTTATGGTATCTAATGCCATTACATTAATACGAGGACCAAATTAATAAACAAAATGCAATATATAATTAGCTCCACCAATAATAATCTGAACATACCAATGCAAACAGGGCAAACACCAACCCCAGTGCCCCGGTATTGATGCTACCAATAAGTATCTCTTGTGCATCGAGGATGACACAATAAAAGGTATTACAGATTGCCGAAAGTACAAGAAGGGGAAATTTAGTGGGGACTATTCCATGGAGCAACCGTGGACCAACGTATGGACACGTGTCACAACTTCATGGTGGGTGTCCACGATTGTTCATTCTATGGACACTGTCCTCATTGATTTTTTCCCAATGGTTTTTTTGGGGTAAAGAGAGCTTTAATTAACCAAGTGAAACATTACAATCATTGTTCAAAAGATCTAAGACACACTCAGGTGCCTATCTCAACCAAGGTGCCGTATGGGTATTCCGCCTAGCTAATTGACCCAACTCGTGGGCCAGCACATTGCCCTCTCTCTTTACCGTTTGGAATTTCAAATTCACCAAGAGCTACAAATATTCTTTCGCCTCTAGGATGGTATATCGAAACTCAGAACGCTCTCAGCTATTGGATTGCATTGCTGACAAAATTATGGAGCTGTCTAGTTCCACTATCATCGGTTCCAGACACCATTGGGAGGGCAACCGAAGTCCCTTGGCATAGGCTTGGGCTTGGGCTTCATCCACTTATGCGCTTCGGCTTTGGAGGTTGTGAACATTTCTCTGACCCAGCGCTGCTATGCCTTCGGCTGCTCTAGTGCTGTATTGGTTACCAAAGATGGCTATGATTCCCTTAGCTGCTAGTAGCTTCTTGCAAAGGTACCACGGGTGCAGGATGGCGCTGAACGTGTTGGTGACGCCTCGCCCAAATATGGCATTGTAAGGGTACTAAATCTCGACAACATCGAAGGTGATGTACTCAGTTCTACAATTTTGTTGGTCTCCGACGGATACTGGTAGGGGTATCTTTCTGATAGTGTTCACTTTCTTTCTGCCAAAACCGTAAAGGGTGTTTCCAGCTGGTTGGAGAAGGTTTCTGTCGAGCTTCATGTTGTCAAAGGATGAGGTGAACAAAATATCTGCGAAGCTACCTGTGTCAACGAGTATCTTTATTACTATCCACCCAGCAACGTTGGTCTCAATTACCATAGCATCAGTGTGAGGGTAATCTCGCACTTGAGGTTGTTGCAGTCGAAGGTGATGGGGATATGGGACCACCGAGAGTTTTTGTGGGGCCCTAGGTGGCCACATGGTGCACTTTCCTTAGGTGCTCTTTGTGCTGCCTCTTGTTTTCATGGTCTTCGTTGGATCCCCCAAAGATGGCGAGGATGACCCCGGATGTGGATGTAGGGTTATTGATAGTTGTTTGGGTGGATGGCTCAGTTTTGACTTGTTGTTGGTGCTGCGAAGGTTGTGGTGGTGGTGGGGGTGGAGGTAGAGCCGAGTGGGGGTTTCATAGTTGAGGTGGGTTTGGGGGTTATGGTGTAGGGTTGCGAGGGCGTTCACGCTTAGTGCTAGAAAGTGTGGTGGGGGTTGAAGTGGTTATTATAAGTCTGGTACTGTTGGTGATAGGTTGGTAGCTTGAAAAGTCGTGGCAGGAGGGTTGTGATGGTATCCCATAGCTGATGAGTGTGTAGTGGTAGGTTGTGTTGGGTGGATGAATGGGGGGACTTTCGGTGTGGTTCACCAGTTTCGGTGTTGAGCTTGACTACTGAGAATCTTGATATTCTTTTCCCTTGAGGAAACAAATGCACTGCTTGCTAGTGTGACCTTTGCACGGGGCGCAAAAGTGACAATAGATCTTAGATGGGTCTTTAGGCTACCCTCCTGGCATGAGGTTGTTTGGGTTCACTTCTATTGTTGGAGGGCTCAGGTGCCATGTTTGTTGTTGCTGCTTGTGAGTGGAGGGGGAGTATTGTCAATGGGATTGACGTTCACCCATTCTTTGCAAGGGTAGGCGGGTGTTGGCATTGCTCTCGATGGAGCGTTTAGTTGGGACCTCTACGCCTTACTCTTAATCTTGTAATTGATGTTAGCTCTGCAGTATTTTCCCACCACCTTATGGAGCTCTACGAGGGTTGTCATAGGTTTTCTCGCTAGTCTAGAGGAGCATGACCCATATCTCAGACCATTTATAGTGGCAAGGATGATGGCTTCGTCAGTTTTGTTTGGGGTCTAGGCTTTGATTTGAATGAACCTTCGCTAGTAGTCCTAGAGTAGTTCTCTTTCCCTTGATTGCAGCTGAACAGGTCCATTGGGTGGTTTGGGGCTATGTTGACACTGTTGAAGTTGGAGCATATCTTGTCATGAAGGTCTCCACATGATAGGATGGAGTCGCGCTGAAGGTTGGTATACCAATTTTGGGTTGTCTCTGGCTATGATGCTGAATGACTTGGCCATGGTGGCCTCGTCGTCACCTGCTGCTACAACAACGACTTCATAGCTCAAGATAAATTGGTGAGGGTCGATGTTTCCATCATATCTTGGGAGATTTTGTGGGTTGTATGAGGGTGGCAATATTTGTGTTTGGAGGATTTGGGACAGGGGGAACTTTGGGTCATAGGGCATGGGGGCTAGGAGGTTTCTTTGCTATTGTTATTATTGAATGGGTGCAAGGAGGTGATGGAGACGAGGATAAGGTTGAGGTGGTGGAGGGGCTGGCTGGTCGGGGTGAGGGTTGGGGTTTGGGTGGCGCTTTTGATTGCCTTCGTAGTTCATGAGGTATTCATCCATTCTCGTTAGTTCCTCTTGTGGTTTGGCCGTTTTCTAGCGGATTGTCTTGATCTAGGCTTGCCTTTCTATGATCTCGATGCGATGCTTTTCTGGGTTAGCTCCTTGTGCATCTAGATTAGTGCGATGAGGCCCACTTCTTCGACGTTGATGCCTTCATCTTCTGTGTCGATTGCTCCCTCGGGTAGGTCGTTCTCCCTAGGGGGCAATAGTGATGATGGCCAACTCGGTGTTCTCTTCACCCAGCGTGATGGCGGGTCTGGCGAGGGTGGTGGGACTGCTTGATTGGTGTTTTTGTGCTGCTATGGAGGTCAAGCCAAGGGCCCTGTCACCGGGGGCTGCCTAGTCAGTGCCCTTCGAGCCATGGATTGGTTGTTTGGTGGTATGATGGGGTCCCCACGAACGGTGCTAACTATGGGGACTTCGCTTTGCCTCCAAACTTTAGCTATGGAACAACAGGGTGGAGGCCGAGGGTGTCCACAAGAAAGAAGAAAAGGGAGGGAAGACAATAGCGAGGGTAACACAAGTGAGTCACAATAAATTCTAGAGTAAAAGACCAATAATTCATTGTCCCTACTACTGTGCCCACCAGGTATTTATAGGCCACACTCGGGGGTATAGTGAAATTACATTTGCACTAGGGTTGACTTGTAAAACCCCTTATATACTATTGCGGCCATCTAGGTCTTTTAAACCCCTAGTCTCAACCACTCCACTTGACGCCGGTAGGGCTTCTTCTTCTGGGGCACTATTCCCTGACGAGCGACATCCGTGCCTGCTTCGAAGGTCCTCGGCCGCTGGCCAACCCCACAGCCATTTCCCGGTCCTGCAAGGCAAACGATCCAACACCTTTTTTAGGTATGTCGAGGGTTAGTATGTAGGTGAGCCCGACAAATTTACCCAAAGAGTTGACCTTGTCAGGCCAAGCGTCACCAATGGAGGTTGCATTGGTGGGTTTCGAGTGAGGGCGTAGGGGTTTCTTTGCTTGGCGTTGAGACCTTGTAGCGAGGGTCTTTAGGTGGCGTGTGCTAGAGAGGTTCCTACTCCGGCCGATGGGGAGGTGGAGTGGCGTTGCGAGGGGCATTCCCCCAACAAGTATAGACATATGGTACTTAGACCACTCTCACCAGATAGTGAAACAAAGTTAAGACATAAAACAAAAGAATGAGACTCAAATCCCCATCTTAATCCGACTTTGCTGCCCAAACTTTGCTATAAAATTCCAACAATACGGTCTCCCAAAAGCGACTGCCTTCCCTTAGTGAAGACAAGGCACAATATATCTTGCACGCATTTGAAGCTCCACCACCCAATAGGTTGTAGTTGCACAAACCCATCGGATGGTGTTGCATGAAGATGGATCTCCGAGGTGACACCTTCAAGGAGGAAAATGATGAGAGTCGCCAATCCCGCTCGTCTTAAAATTTGAGTCAAGGTTTTCACCTAGTAGTGGATAGGAGGGCTGTGGCATGCTATGAAAACACCTCCAAGAAGGGAAACAGTGCCTGACGGTGCCACCATTATCGAGACCGGTAAGATCACCACAAAAGGTTTCACCAGCACCTCCAAAGCACCCATGCACTATCCACACATAGAAAAAGTTCGCCACCAACACATCAGGAGCCCTACAGCTTGCCTCAAGGCCATGGCATAGCCTCCCTCGAGCTCCACTACTAGCCGTGTTGCCCATAATGCCCACCACAAAAGAAGCCACTAGCCACCATGCGATGCCTATGTGCCACCACCAAGAAGATCCGGGCCATAAAACACCAAACTGGCTACCCTAAGAGTGGCTCGATCTCCAGCCAAATCACTAGCCAGCTGACTTCGACCAATAAGCTGCCATGGGCCTTCACACCACAGATCCCAACCAGGGTAGCCAAATCCCTCCATGGCCACACTAAATCGGTCGTCGTTGTCGCAAGGATAGGACAACAGCTGCCAGACCCCATGGGCACGAGAGCCAAGATAGGGAGGGCTCGTTGGTAGCTGAAATGATCCACTATTTCTTCAAAGGGAAATCCATAGATTACATTATAATGTGATAGTCCCACGAAGGCCAAGCTATCACATTATTATTATTCAGTTGATACCACAGTCATACATCATGAATTACAGGTTTACAAGGTTAAAACATCATTGAGATACACACTATAGTACAACGCCATACTAGCGGAAATGCACACAGAACAACATCAGAGTAGACGTAGCGCCTCATCGGGTTAAGGCTCCTCCTTCACGACAATCATCAGAGTAGACATAGCGCGTTAGTGGGTGAAGACTCCTCCTTCACAGGCAACCTTGCGCGTAGGACAAGACCACCTAATCCTTCTAATCACCGTTGTTGTAGTCGTAGACTATTTCTAAACCTGTTGAACAATTATCAGTACGATTTGTACTGGCCATTGGCTCTCACCCTATGCTTTGCGTGTGCTTTGTGGTAAGTGGCATGCAAGGGTAAGAGAAAGGCCTACTATTTGGATGTAATTTTCTTATGCATGTTCATAAATATTTTATAATTATTTCTCAAGTTTTAACCGGTTTCCATCCATCCATTCCATCCCATATCTAACAGTCACACCAAACAATCACATCTCATCACCACGCTCTCTAGGCGATAAGGACAACTACCTCTCATCCTTGCCTCAGCAGCTAACAGCCGGATCCAAACCAAACCAGGGGGATAGGAGAGAATACACCACTCACTAATCAAGAAAAACATAGAGCATAGGAATGTCCATGACCGTGGACATGGCTATATGTATAGATCGATCAACTCTGTAGAGCGTGTACACCTAAAACCACAAGATCACCATCATTGACGGTGGCCCCCGTCTAGGTTGATACTGGGTTGCCTTCTAACCGATACAAAACAAAAAGCTACATCACATCAAATGCAATTATCAGCACTGAAAGTAGCAATTTTCGAATCACACACGAACGGGTAGGCAGTTCGGCACACGATGTGCCGAACACCTACCAGACAGGATGTAGCCTTGGTCCGGTGGGTGTTACGCGCAAGCTTGTCAAGAATTTTGATCTGGTAAGATGTGATGCGATCTTACCATGTTTGTATTTGTAATCAAATGTTTTAATTTACAAAGTTTTTGTGTGTTAATTGACGTAGAAATGTGCGACACAGGTAGGGATGAAAACGGATCGGATACGGATGGATATCACCGATATTACATTTGTTTTCATATTTTTGTCCGAATTCGGATTCGAATACGGATAGTGTCAACTATGTCGGATAGAATACGATTGGATATCGACATCATAAATATGCGATTTGAGTATTCGGATACGGATACGGTATCGGATGTTGGATATCCGGACTCGGATACGGACAGATCTCAACCCCTCTAAACGGATTCGATTTCGAATACGGTCGGAAAATATCGGTACCGTTTTCATCCCTAGACACAGGGCTTCTAATTTGTGTGTTGTACCAAGTTAAAAACCATTATTCTTGCTCAAAGTCTGCTGCATCTCTTTAGGATTCCACGCACACGTGTCGTGTGACTGCCTTTTACTGTACTATATATGAGATATATCCATATATCCATTGTGAGCCCCAACAAGGTGAACTGGAGCACGAATCCGACGACGGCCGGAGGGAGCTGCAGAAAGGCCGTCCGGCGCGATGGCCGTAACCATAACGGCAGTGCCGGCCACCGGCTTGACGATGAACAGGATCTTGCTGCCGATGCCTTGGTCAGAGCCGGTGAAGTCTCTCCAGCAGAGGTGAGAGTGCTGGAGAAGTGTATGGCGCGAGCGTTTTTTCTTTCTCCATTTTCAGAGAATGGGACGGATGGCGGCGTGGATTTAGCAGTAGGCCCAGCATGGCACAAGTGTCTCTCTCTCTCTTTGTTGCTTCTTTAACGTGCCCCATCTAGAACAGGCTACAAGTTCCTGTCAGGCCTAGCAATGAAACGTACTTGTGGCCCAATTCAAGGCTAGTGATGCCATGCACTTCGTTTTTTTCTTTTTTACTTTCCTCTCCAAAAATGTTATCCTTCTTACTTTTGAAATTCATTCCATTGCTACGGTTACTTGTAATAATAATCAATTTTTTTTGCGGGGTAATAATAATCATTAAACCTGCAAGTTATCAGCCAACGCAATTACAATCGGTTATGCGAGCGTTAGAATATATCCCATCAGCTATGAACTTTTGCCACTAATCCTTAGAATTCAGTGTAGCCTTTTACCAATAACCTTTGAAATTTAATGGAACCTTTTTAGTCAAGGAATAGTCCAAATTACTTCTAAGTCTGGGCTACGTCTAGATAACTCACTGAACTAACGTTAAATTTGGTTTATTTACTCCCTAAACTGTGTTAGTTGGCTTGATTTACTTTTTAATATTTTTTCTTTTTTCTCCATGTTCAAGTTAATTTTAAATTTTAAATTTTTGAGATGATACCTAACACCATAACTTATGTTTAAAAAACACATCATAATTTTATCATTATTTTTACAGGCTAGGACATCTAACAACAAATTAATATTAGATATAGAAATTGTACGAAACATAATTATGAAATAATAATAATGTACGTTTCAAAATAAGTTATGATGTTTGCTATCACCTCGCAATTTTTCAAATTGAAACTCAACTTGTGCATGGAGAAACAAAAATAAATAAATTTTGCTAATGGGTAAATGGCATTATGGGCCGACTGAAATTGTTAGCGGAGTAAATCGAAACCAAATGTTAGTCTAAGAGGTTATCTGGACATTGGCCAAATTTGGGGCAGTAATTTGGCCTTTTTCTTTTTGAGTAATGTATCAAAGGTTTTCAAATTACAGTAACTTTTTGGTGTAAATGTTTGTAATGTGCAAAATCCGCTGCCATTTTATTTGAAGCAAAACCACTCGGATAGATTTGGGTGTCAAAATTAAACAATACTAAGAGTTGAGGTTCCATGTTTGTAAGAACCAAAAAACAGCTTAGAGCATCTATAAGAAAAATAGGCTCCAATAGGTTGTCCAAACCACTCTTTATCTTTTTTGCTCTCCAAAGCCATTATTCTTGCTCTCCATTAATAGAGAGGCTACATTGCTCTCTAAATCCAATATATATGGTAGTTTTCTTATTATTTCTTCACGCAAGAAAAAAATATGACAAACCTTCGAGTGTAGATAAAGAAACAAGAGAGTCCGTTGGAGACATGGGAGCAACTGCAAGAACTTCTTTATATCCTTTCATATTAATAGGAATAGAGATTTTGGTAAAAAAAAAACTCATCCAATAGCTTCTTCTATTAGATCTCCAAATATTGTCATCATCTATTCCATATTTATCGCTAGCTAAAGATGTATAGTGTGAATGGCTATTCAAAGTGCACACAAGATATACATAGGCTATTGGAAGGTGAAAACATATATATAGAGATTTTTATTCAATGACTCACTAAATAAATATCTAGATGCTATACACATGGACCAAGCCTTAAATATTTGACACCATGTGCCATTATTGTGGGCTATTTGCCCTCGTGATAGCGCGTGTATTCGTGTCTAGAAAAATAAGAACTTTTTGTATAACAGTTCATACTAATATATAGGTCTACACTACTCTAGGTCAAGCGCCAGTCAAGGTCAAGCATAATCATAAAACAACCGCGTCGTCGCTGTCTCAATTGCTGTGAGATTCTCAAATTCTTTTCCTGCCGAGGAGAAATAAAGAGGAGATTTTATTTCACTGTGCTGAGATTTGTGTTTTGTATGGGCTATATTTTAGTTGGCTGCCGATCTTATCTTTTCTGGTATCTATTGCCATTACCATAATATGAGCACCAAATAAAAAAAATGCAAAAATTAACACCACCAGTGATAATCAGAACAAACGAAAGAGGCAAACTACCCAGGGTATTGATGCGGCCGATAAAAGTTGTGTTCTCTTGTGCATTGACGCTGACACCGAGTATTGATGATACTGCTGGATGGTGTAGTATTGGATTGCTGATTAAGCTAAAATCGGCTTTACTCCCTCCATATCCTCCCCTCGTGCGAGCATTTCTTACCATCCACTACAAAGCTGGAGTATTGTTTAATGGCAATAGGAGAATCAAGGAAAGGCTTTGGACTGGCCTAGACATTCCGTGTGATAAGACAGAAATGGTTTTTATGCATCAACAGTGTCATAGTTGGGAAAGGAGACATGACAAAATTCTGGTCATCGGCTTGGTTGAATAGAAAATCAGCAAGAAACATTGCACCAAATCTATATACTAAAGCAACCAGAAAGAACAAAACAGTTCAAGAAGCTCTCAATAGCAACAGCCAGATTCCAGCTTGTTTCAGTTTATTCTCTCTCACAGAACACTATTGAATCAGCCAAAATCAGCCATAACTGGATCAGCAAAACAGGGTGTTAAGTTATAGGAAACGATAGGAACATCCCTCCGAATATTGAAAACGAGGATGAGATTCTTTGGGGATGGACATCAGATGGTGATTACACAGCCAAGAATGCTTACAGGGTTCAATTCATGGGGAACTATGACAAACTGAAGATGAACCCTATTTGGAAGGCCAAAGCTGAACTAAAATGCCGGTTCTTTGCAGACTATGCATGTCAAAATTCTCACGGCGGAAAATCTACAAAAGAAAGGTTGGCAAAATGACCCAATTTGTAAGTTATGCAACAATGAACAAGAAAACCCAAGGCAAAGATTGCTCCTACACAAAATGAGTTTGGACAATCATCAGCATGTTGTGGAACTTATCATCACAGTTAGTGCAAACTTATAGGATTCAGTCTACAAATGTTGGAGAAGATGGAGGAGAAAAATTGAAAAAGCCAAAACAAATGTTATAAATGGGATTTGGTAAAAAAACAGCTCCAGCAGATCCCGTTTCTAGATCTCATTTGCCTATTTTTTTTCTCAATCCCTCAAAACTTCCTCTCAATCCCTCAAAGAAATGGGAAGAGGCTGAGATTTTTTTTTCTCAATCCCCTTTCCCTACCTCCTCTCATTGATCTCTAGGCCCATAGCCAGACGGACGCTATAGCTACCCCTGGCCCCGATGTGGCAGCGGGCAGTCGCTACTGTGTCGGGAAGGCCGCCACCTCCGCCAGCCCATTCTATGCTGGGCAGGCCTCCCTCGCCGTGCCATGCACCGGGCATGCTTCTGTGCCCATGTCACAACCTCTGCCCGTAGGCGCGTAGGCCTGCGCCACTGTGCCCCAAACCACTGTGTCACGACCTACAGCGGTGGATTGTAACTTCCCTTGCCGCGAGATGGAGAAATGAGAGAACAAACAAATTGCGACCTATGCCGGCAGGTCACGACCTCCCTTGCCACGAGATGGTGAAATGAGAGAACAAACAAAGAGATATATTTATTTACATTACACTGATATATGGAGCCCACATAATAAAGGGGATGGTGTTTTCTCAATGTCCTGCAGTAGCTCTCCCCTATAAGGTGGAATTCTATTTTCTAAATCCCCTATATCAAATTTTAAGGGAAAGAGGAAAGGAGATCCTGTGGTAAGTGTGGGTCTTTGTTGGCTTCCTGGAAGGCGGATCTTGCATCCTTAGGATGCTCCTTCCCCTTGCCGTCGTCTGATTCATCATCCTTGTGCGTCTGCCTCTTCTTCTCCTCATCGCAGAAAGCTTTGGCCATGCCATAGCATTGCCACATGGTATGCTTGCTGTTCCTGTGAATCATGCACGGGCCGTCAAGGAGCTTCTCGTAGTTAGCGTTGAAATTGTGCTTAGCGTGTGGCTGCTCTATGATGTTGACGAAGTTGTCTGGTCAGCGAAGACATAGTTGTGCAGCCCTTGATCCCTCTGGACAATCATTAAGACGGAGTTCGCGATCATCATAGCGCCTGCCATGGTCTCCATAGCGCCATTCTTCACGGCGATCATCATCACGATGTGCGGGGCGATCAGAGCGGGAGGCACGAGCAACATCGTCCTTGTATTGCCGATCAGCTTCTTCGGAGTCGGTGTATGAGTTTGCTACCTCCAGGAGGTCACTGATGGTCTGGGGCCTCTTGTGGTAGAGCTTGGAGCACAGCTCCTGGTGATGATGGAGTCCTCTAGTGAAGGCGACAATGGCCTCGCTGCCGTTGATGTTGGGGATGGAATTCCTTGTTTCCAAGAAACGCCTGATGTAACTTCGCAGAGGTTCCCCAACTGTCTGATGGAGTTTCTCTAGATCATATTTTGTGTTGGGCTATTGACACGTTGCCATATAGTTCTCGATGAAGACCTTC
The DNA here is from genome assembly GCF_019320115.1 of Miscanthus floridulus. Lineage (NCBI taxonomy): Eukaryota > Viridiplantae > Streptophyta > Magnoliopsida > Poales > Poaceae > Miscanthus > Miscanthus floridulus. The sequence goes on from NC_089595.1 coordinate 36,731,343, forward strand.
TTGAGATCATCCCATGATTCAATGGAGTCCTTCCTCAGGCCCATGAGCCAATTATTTGCTGATTGGGAGAGCATAACATGCAAATAATTTGCCATCACGTCGCTGCTTCCTCCGGTGGCGCATATAGCAATCTCGTAGAGCTGCATCCACTGCTCGGGATTGGCCTTACCATCGTTGGGATCAACCCCAAAGCCTTGAAGCCTGTGGAGCACCGAACAGCTCATAGCCTTGCTGTGAAGGGGCAGGGTCCCACTGGCTCAACGGCGGGGAGTGCTCGGAGGCTAGCCGGGTTGCCATGTTGGTTGTCGTACTCCTATCGACGCTGGAGTTCTACCTGATGCTGCTGGGCACGACTGTTCTCGATGCGGTTGTGGACGTCGAGGTTGACGTTGATGCGGTTGCGAGCGTCGCTGTAACACCTCGGGTGTTTAAATATTAAAATCTGGCATGTCATCATATGCATTGCAAAGCATTTGGCATTTGGTGAAAACTTTGATATGCATACACTAATACAAGATTATATTTATGTGGTATGTGTTGCAATGTATTGTTTGACTTAAGTTCAATGTTTGTTTGGATTTTAAATTTTTCGAGAAAACCCCGCTTTTCCACATTTAAATCCTACCCTGAAAATCCATTTCAAAATCTAAGCATATTTTGGGGTTGGGCCCAAAAGCAAAAGTGTAGAGCTTGGCAAGTTCTACAAAGTTTGTTTTTGGAGTTTTTCAAGTTATTTAGGAAAATTTTGAGTAATTCAAAAAGGCGTAATTCGTTAAATTTCCCTATTCAAATTCAAAAGTTCATTTCAAAATCTAGACCGAATTAGGAGATGGTTATAAAAGCAAAGTTGTAGAACTTTTGATTTTGAACAACTTTTATTTTTGGAGATTTTTGAGTTGTTATGAAAATTTGGGAGTAATTTGTGAATTTTGGTGAATGGCAAACTTGTAATTTCGATGAACAGTGTTCACCGCTTGCGCTACACCGCCGGCGAGCTTCGGCTTGCTTCCAGTCGCGCGCGTGGCCGTCTGGGCGTCGCGTTGGCACGCTGAAGGCTTCGTCATGGCTTCCTTGAGCTTCCTGGCCATCCTTTTAAGCCTGAGCCGCCATCGTCGTTGCCCTTCTCCGTTGCTCTGTTTTTCCCGTCGCCGCTGCTCCATCTCCGGCGAGCCCGTGCCGTCGTTGTCGTGCTCCACCGTCGCTGATAAGCTAGTCCCAGCTCCGCCTGAACCTTGCGCGTCCATCTGACCCACCAATTTGGCTTGTCTTCACCGGGAACTCGAGTTTCATCGCCTTCTTCCTCGCGGTCGGTAACCTCACCGTCGCATGCGCATCTCCGTGGCCAGAGCCCGTCGGTGAGCCGTTGCCCTTGATTGGTGTACCTTTAGCTTCGTCTCGATGCCGTAGTGCTCATTTCACTGTTGATTGGCCGTTTTATCCACTGCAGTCGCCGGCACACCGTCACCGACGATCCTTGCTCCGCCGCCGTTGCTGTTCACGTCGACCCGCGTCTACGCTGCTTCTCCAGCCTTGCTTTCTGCTCTGTAGTGTTCGTGGTGAGCTCCTAATGCTTCCTGTGCCCTTTGATTAACTGCTACCGTACTCCTGTCACCGGCGTAACGTCGCCGAGCCACCGCGTCCGCCATGGTCGACGCCAAGCTCGTAACTCGTAGTAATTCGTCTAGCTAGTGCCTTCAGTCGATGCGCCGTGATGATGTGGTCATTTTGGTACGTTGGCCGTCGCCGTTGATCTCACCGTCGGCGAGAAATCGCTGGTTAGAGCCGTCGCTGCCATAGTCAACGTCGGAGGTTGAAGATGACATGTGGGACCCGTTGTCAGTGACTCAGCGTTCAAATGGATTTTTCTATTTTCAGATTTGAATGAATAGTGTCTGTTTTTGTTATTTTTGTGTAGATTTATTTAGAGCTCCAAAAATTATGAAAATTTTTGAGTGACTTCTCTGTGAGGTATAGTATTTATGAAAAATATGAAATAATGTTTTTCAGTAATTTTTAAATGTGATAAAAATTGCTCAGTTAATTCATAAATGGATTTCCAGGATTTTTCTAGGCTTATTTATTTATCCAAAAATTATGAAATTTGTTTTGCCACTTAGTTAACATGTAATGAACATGTACTAAAATTTTGAGCTCAATTGGAATAAGTTGATTTATTTCATAATTTTGAATTAAATAATTAATTCATAAAAGCGAATAGTAACCTTTAATGATTTAGGTTTTGTTTGTAATTTTGGATTGAGTGATGACCTTGGGTCATTTGTTGATAATGATCCTTGGCAGTGGATGTATGTGTTACGAAAAAGATTTTGTTTGTTTGACTTGCAACTGTACCGCGAAGGAAAGTTGTATTCAAATTGTTAATTTTTGTATCCATCATCGAGCATCATATTTCGTATTCCGCATCATGTTAAACATGGCATTGTTACTTACGTGTAGTGAACGAAGGTGAACACGTGGTAGTTAATCAAGCTTGTTGAGGAGGTTAATCCGTCTATTGAAGTCGGATCGAATACTTGTGTAACGTCGCAGGAGCCTGGACTTTTCCAGTCAACGAAGGCAAGCCCTGGATGCATACAACCCTACCTTGTATTTTATAAATTAATTTCGCTTTTGCTTTCTATTACTGCATTAAGTGATTAGGAGTTAAGTAAAAGCCTAATTGGTGCATTACCACCCTTGTTATTCCATATTTACCATATTACCTGTTTTAAACTCGTATATGCCTAGTTTTGCTTAGCTATGCGTAGAACGATGAAAGTCGGGTGACTACCTGCCACCTGCTAGTTTTAAATGGAACATTGGTTAACTATGTTAGCATGTGATATGGGAATGTGGAGTAATAAATCTAGACCGGGCGGACTCGGTGTGTGTGAGCCACAAGACATGGAGGTCTTGTGAGCGGGTTCTTTCGCCTGTGTCGATTAAGGCACGTCCGTTGTTGAATTGCATAAGGTGAGAATTTGTAGTACTAACCACATACTCCGGTAAGCCTGAACTTGGCAATTCTATTACGAGAATGGCTACTCGCGCACTGGGAGTGGAGAGATGGCGGGAATAGCGTGTACCCACGTGGCCAGGGGCTGGAATGGTGGAGTACTGTGTTCTCGGGTGGCGCGGACCCGTTCTTGTTTTAGGGGATCCGAGGGTAGGTTGGTATATGTAGGTCGGGGACCTGCATATGTCGTGTGGTCTGGAATTCCCAGCTGGGTTTAATCGGTTCGAATCGTCGTTGCTCCTCGGTTAAGGAGACTCAACTCACTGTTCATCATCATAGAATTAATAACCGGAACTTGAATAAGGCTTGTGAAGGTGTTGGGTATGAAGTTTCATGATCTCAGTGCAGATCGTGTCAGCTTTGTATATAATTCTTGAGAAGTTTTCTATATAAAGAATATTGTTAAAAGAGCTTTTACAGCAAAAGAACTTTGATCATTGTTAAAGCTATACCTTGAATCCCTGAGCCTGCATTCCTGAGTTTATCAGTTAATATTTCGGATAAGTCTTGTTGAGTACTTTTGTACTCAGGGTTCGTTGACCCCTTGTTGCAGGTGAGCCTCATGAGTAGATCTGTTTTGGATCGTGCTGCATGACTATCGTTCAGTTCTGACGATGAGAAGTAAATGTGTGATCCTTGGGCAGGATGTTTATTTTGTGTGATATGTCTATATTAATTATGCCACTCCACTACTACTATGGTTTGTAATAATTATCATCGAACTTAGTTTGTAAGGTTTGAAACAACTGGTTTGTAAGCTATGTTATCGTAAGACTTCCGCTGTTTTTACTCTGGTTTTGATATTTGAATAAATGTTGTAATACTGCAATGACTCTGTAACGTGATCCTGCTCGGAAATCATGGATGATTCAGGGTTCCCGAGGACACCCGACAGTCTTTTTAAGTTAATGGAAACATATGCATAAATGTCAAAGGTCGTCGGACAGTGACAGGTGCATGTGGGCCCTATAACTTAGGAGGTTCTGCCACAGAATGGTATCAGAGCTCTTCGTTACAAGGTTTTTGTTGTATTGTTTTACAAAAACTTCAAAATGATTTGGATGACTAAATTTAACTTGGTAATTTAGTCCAAATTGCTTCTGACTTATCTTATTTCTTTCTCACCATTCTCTATTTGATTAAAAGGTTTTTGTGTGGTGGAGTAGTAATTATACTATGCCCTATATAAAAATAAATGTTGTTTATGTGCATTATAAATTTTTGATGTTTTTGTTCGTAAGAACGATTCATGCATCAGGAATAATTCACTTGTTACTTCCTTCACCTCTTAGTCTGGAATTAAGTAGTGAGTCTGGTTGGAGGAATGTAATCCATCTTAGCTACTTTCTGGATTTTGATCAATGGTCTTACTTGGATTAAATTGGCTACCTACAGTATGGCTCGTGCCAAGATGACGCCCCGTAAGTCCACTGGACCCAAAGGAGTTCCTCGTCACCAACTTGCCCCTAGAAATGATGGTGCTAGCAGTAGCAGTACTAGGCCTGATCCCCAGGCAGAGATATTGAGGGATTTCTATGGAGTTAGCACAATCTACTAGAGATAGGGCTTTGGATGTTATACAAATAGGAGAGTTACAAGGGTCAATTGAGGCAGCTCACCACCTGCGCATAGGAACTGTGAAAGTATGTTAGTTCGTACGGTGGAAGGAAGAAATGAAGCTTGGCATAGGGAAAATGTAGCTAGAGCTAGAACTCATGAGCTAGAATTCTATGTAGAAGATTTAGAAGAACATAATACATATCTACATGAGGAAGTTCATAGGCTTAGCAATCTACTAAATCCGAATCATGAGCCTCAAGCTGATGCAATGGACCCCGGTGTCATCCTTGCCGATGATGATGAATCGGGAGAAGAAGAAGAAGAAGATCCTGAAGAATTAGTAATGATTGATGAAAGTGATGATGAAGGCGGTAATAATTCTAGAATGGATACCGATCCTGAAGTTTGAAGAAATTGAGGAGAAGAGTAGAGTTGTATAATAGTAGCTCTAGTTAAGCTATGTAGTTCTGTTTTCGTACTCGTGGGTTTGTTTGTACATTAGTAAACTCTATGTAAGGTGTCTAGAGTAAGCTTTGGTACAATTCAATAAAGGCATGTGAATAAAGTTTGGTTTGTTATGAGCAGATGCGTCGTACACGGGGTTCGTTTATTCTAGGAACTTCACAAGATGAGGACGGTATTCCAGATCCGCCACCTAGTTCCAACCAATTTAGCTGATGCTATAACCGCACTTGTCAATGTGACGGCTGAAAATTCTTGTTTGCTTCATGAGATGGCTCAGAGTAATCAGAATCAGATGTACGGAAACCGTGGACGCCACCATAACCGACAGGAGGCTACATATGTTGATTTTACAGACACAAGACCCCCGGTGTTCACCAAGGCAGATGAACCATTGGAGGCTGATGACTGGCTTCGAACCATGGAGCAGAAATTTGACCTTATCCCATGCACGGAGTATCAGAAACCTACGTTTGCCGCCCAACAACTTAGAGGAGCAGCAAGTGCTTGGTGGGCAAACTTAGTGGCTATGCAACCTGCTAGCATTCCAATAACTTGGGCTGAGTTCCTGTACTGCTTTCAGAGCCCATTATATCCCTGAAGGAGTGATGGCTATGAAGCTAGATGAATTCCTTGCTTTGAAACAAGGAGATCAAACCGTGATGCAGTATGTGGGAAGATTTAATCATCTGTCCCAATATGCATCCGAACATGTCAATACTGATGCCAAGAAGAAGAGGTGGTTTATGAGAGGCCTGAATACCAAGTTGCAGACTATGATGACCACTTGCACCAATGTCACTTACCATGAGGCAGTAAATATTGCAATTGCTTCAGAATCAAAGTATCGGCAGCATAAGGAGCTCAAAAAGAAAAGAGTGTGCCGTCTGGATCTTTTGGGGGAAATCCGAAGAGGCAGAGGGTGATTTATCATCCAGTACATCATAATCGTCCTCCTTATCGTCCGCCAGCAGTTCCAAGCCGGGCAACTAGTCAAATGTTCCGTTCTGCTATAACCTATTCCGAGTTCACAGTCAACCAATGCTCCTGGTGGCAATGCTCCAACATCCTAGGGTCACAACTATCCGTGCTACAATTGTGGAAGGACTGGTCATTTCTCTAGGGAATGTCCATATCCTAGGCAGGCTAATCAAAATTATCAGAAGGCTCCTGCCAATCAACAACAGGGTCAGGCACCAAACAAGAACCACAATCAGAATGCTCAGAAGGGCAAAGATGAGAGGAAGACAGGACGGGTGTTCTATATTCAAGCTGGAGAAATTCCGGAAGGGGAGCCAGTGATGATGGGTATGTTTCCTATTGCCAATCACCCTACAGTTATACTTTTTGATTCTGGCGCATCGCATTCATTCATCAATAGAACATTTGTCGTGAAGCATGAAATTGCAATTGGGGCAACAAAGGAAAGTTTCTTTATACAGTCGCCCGGGGGACGTCTGTGTACTAAGGAAATGGTATACCAGGTACCCGTAAACCTGGGTGGGCATATTTTTCCCACTACCATGATTATCCTTAAGGATCAGGATATAGATGTAATTTTGGGAATGAATTGGATGTATCAGCATAAGGCTGTTATAGATGCTTTGAATAGGACTTTAAGAGTAAGTTTGCCTGATAGTAATTCTCAACTTCTTATCCAACTTCCAACTCTAAGAAGATCAGTGGGCAAGATTTGTGCAACTGTTGTCAAAGAGATTAGAGAGATTCCGGTAGTGTGTGAATTTTCGGATGTGTTTCCTGAAGATTTACCCGGTCTACCACCTGATAGGGATGTACAGTTCAATATAGAGTTACAACCTGGAACAGCTCCGATTTCTCGGAGAGCTTATAGGATGCCACCTAAGGAATTGGCCGAGTTGAAAACTCAGTTACAAGAATTGATTGAGAAAGGGTTTATCCAACCTAGTTCTTCACCTTGGGGATGTCCGGCAATTTTTGTGAAAAAGAAAGATGAGACTTTGAGGTTATGTGTCGACTATCGTCCATTGAATGAAGTGACCATCAAGAATAAGTATCCATTACCTCGGATAGATCTGCTTTTTGATCAATTGGCCAGAGTCAAAGTTTTCTCCAAGATAGATTTGAGATCAGGATATCACCAAATCAAGATAAAGCCTGAAGATATTCCCAAAACGGCGTTTACCACAAGATATGGATTATATGAATACTTGGTAATGTCTTTTGGTTTGACAAATGCTCTAGCTCATTTCATGTATCTAATGAACTCAGTATTCATGCCTGAGCTAGACAAGTTTGTAGTGGTATTTATTGATGACATTTTAGTATATTCCAAGAATAAGAAAGAACATGCGGAACATCTCAGAATTGTTCTGACCCGTTTGAGAGAACATCGACTATATGCCAAGTTCAGCAAGTGTGATTTTTGGCTTAAGGAAGTGCAATTTCTTGGACATGTCTTGTCAGCCGAAGGAGTTGCAGTTGATCCAAGCAAAGTGAAGGATGTGCTTGATTGGAAACCGCCAACCACAGTTCATCAAGTTCGGAGTTTTCTGGGTTTGGCGGGGTATTACCGTCGGTTTATTCCAGATTTCTCGAAAATATCAAAGTCCATAACTGAATTGTTGAAGAACCAAGTCAAGTTTGTCTGGTCATCAGATTGTGAGGAGGCTTTCCAGACTTTGAAGAGACTGTTAACCACTGCACCAGTGTTAGCCCAACCTGACATCGAGAAGCCGTTTGATGTTTATTATGATGCTTCAGGTATTGGTATTGGATGTGTGTTGATGCAAGAAGGCCGAGTCATTGCCTATGCATCTAGGCAACTTAAGCAACATGAAGAACATTATCCGACACATGACTTGGAGTTAGCAGCTGTGGTTCATGCTCTAAAGATTTGGCGGCATTACCTACTTGGTAATACGTGTCATATGTATACAGACCACAAAAGCCTAAAGTATATCTTTACTCAGTCAGAGTTGAACATGCGACAGAGAAGATGGTTAGAACTGATTAAGGATTATGACTTGGAAGTACATTATCACCCCGGTAAAGCAAATGTAGTTGCAGATGCCCTTAGTCACAAAGGTTATTGCAATTGTCTGACAGTGAGGACAATGGATTTGAATTTATGTCAAGAAATGGAGAAGTTGAATGTAGAAGTAATTCAACAAGGAAGTTTGACCAACATAATTGTTGAAGCCACTATTCGAGATCAAGTTATTGCTGCTCAGAAGGAAAACAAGGGTATAGCCCATATCAAGGAAAGAGTCAAGAATGGAAAAGCGGAATGCTTTAGTATTGACAATGAAGATGTGTTGTGGTTCAAGGATCGCCTGGTGGTACCAAAAGTTCTTGAGTTGCGGCAGTCAATTCTAGATGAGGCACATGCTACTAGGTTATCAATCCATCCGGGAAGCAACAAGATGTACCATGACTTGAAGCAAAGATTCTGGTGGACTAAAATGAAAATAGAGATTGCCAGATATATAGCAAAGTGTGATACTTGTCAAAAGGTGAAAGCTATACATTTGAGGTCTGCTGGTGAATTACAACCATTACCTATTCCCTCTTGGAAGTGGGAGGACATAAGTATGGACTTTATTGTTGGTCTACCCAAGACATCAAAGGGATTTGACTCAGTATGGGTTATTGTAGATCGACTCACTAAATCAGCGCATTTTCTTCCAGTCAAGACAATATATCCTACGATCCAATATGCCAAAATGTACTTAGCAAGAATCATGAGTCTCCATGGAATACCCAAGACTATTGTGTCAGATAGGGGTACACAGTTTGTCTCCAACTTTTGGAAACAATTGCATTCTTCATTGGGTACTAAACTTCTGTATAGTACAGCTTATCATCCGCAGACTGATGGACAGACTGAAAGGGTTAATCAAGTACTTGAAGATATGTTATGGTGTTGTGTCCTTAACTATTCCAATAAGTGGGACGAATGCTTACCTTTGGCCGAGTTCTCATACAACAATAGTTATCAAGAAAGCATTAGAATGGCTCCATTTGAAGCACTCTATGGTCGTAGATGCAGAACATCATTGAGTTGGTCTAAACCTGGAGAAAGAAGATTCTTTGGAGTTGACCTTGTGAAAGAAATAGAAGACAAGGTTAGGCAAATATAGAGTAATTTGAAGATAGCTCAATCTCGACAAAAGAGTTATGCGGATAGAAGACGGAGACCATTGGTATTTACCAAAGGAGATTTTGTATATCTGAAAGTATCACCAATGAAGGGAGTTATCCGTTTTGGTGTTAAAGGAAAGTTGGCACCTTGATACATTGGACCATATCAAATTTTAGAGAGGTATGGAAAAGTGGCATATCGCTTGCAATTACCTGAACATCTCATAGCTGTGCATGATGTGTTCCATGTTTCTCAATTGAAGAAATGTCTCCGAGTGCCTAAACAGAATGTTGAAGTTGAAGGAGTGGAACTAGAATCGGATTTAACTTATTCCGAATATCCTATCCGAGTGTTAGATCAGAAAGATCATGTTACTCGAAGATGGACAATCAAGTTCTATAAAATACAATGGAATCAACATTCAGAAGAGGAAGCAACTTGGGAATCAGAAGACTACTTGTTAGAAAAGTTTCCAGAATTTCTAGCGTCAATATAGAATAGAGTAATGTTAGTTGAGTTCGGTAGTACAAATTGTGTTTTGTAAAGGGGACCTCAGCTGTTTTATGGACAGAGTTTGTATGTGTTCTCATGACACATTTCCTTTTCCATTACTTACCCTATGGCTTTGAATCTCGGGGCGAGATTTCTTTTAGGGGGAAGGATTGTAACACCTCGGGTGTTTAAATATTAAAATCTAGCATGTCATCATATGCATTGCAAAGCATTTGGCATTTGGTGAAAACTTTGATATGCATACACTAATACAAGTTTATATTTATGTGGTATGTGTTGCAATGTATTGTTTGACTCAAGTTCAATGTTTGTTTGGATTTTAAATTTTTCGAGAAAACCCCGCTTTTCCACATTTAAATCCTACCCTGAAAATCCATTTCAAAATCTAAGCATATTTTGGGGTTGGGCCCAAAAGCAAAAGTGTAGAGCTTGGCAAGTTATACAAAGTTTGTTTTTGGAGTTTTTCAAGTTATTTAGGAAAATTTTGAGTAATTCAAAAAGGCGTAATTCGTTAAATTTCCCTATTCAAATTCAAAAGTTCATTTCAAAATCTAGACCGAATTAGGAGATGGTTATAAAAGCAAAGTTGTAGAACTTTTGATTTTGAACAACTTTTATTTTTGGAGATTTTTGAGTTGTTATGAAAATTTGGGAGTAATTTGTGAATTTTGGCAAATGGCAAACTTGTAATTTCGATGAACAGTGTTCACCGCTTGCGCTACACCGCCGGCGAGCTTCGGCTTGCTTCCAGTCACACGCGTGGCCGTCTGGGCGTCGCATTGGCGCGCTGAAGGCTTCGTCGTGGCTTCCTTGAGCTTCCTGGCCATCCTTTTAAGCCTGAGCCGCCATCGTCGTTGCCCTTCTCCCTTGCTCTGTTTTTCCCATCGCCGCTGCTCCATCTCCGGCGAGCCCGTGCCGTCGTTGTCGTGCTCCACCGTCGCTGATAAGCTAGTCCCAGCACCGCCTGAACCTTGTGCGTCCATCTGACCCACCAATTTGGCTTGTCTTCACCGGGAACTCGAGTTTCATCGCCTTCTTCCTCGTGGTCGGTAACCTCACCGTCGCATGCGCATCTCCGTGGCCAGAGCCCGTCGGTGAGCCGTTGCCCTTGATTGGTGTACCTTTAGCTTCATCTCGATGCCGTAGTGCTCATTTCACTGTTGATTGGCCATTTTATCCACTGCAGTCGCCGGCACACCGTCATCGACGATCCTTGCTCCGCCGCCGTTGCTATTCACGTCGACCCGCGTCTACGCTGCTTCTCCAGCCTTGCTTTTCTGCTCTGTAGTGTTCGTGGTGAGCTCCTAATGCTTCCTGTGCCCTTTGATTAACTGCTACCGTACTCCTGTCGTCGGCGTAATGTCGCCGAGCCACCGCGTCCGCCATGGCCGATGCCAAGCTCGTAACTCGTAGTAATTCGTCTAGCTAGTGCCTTCAGTCGATGCGCCGTGATGATGTGGTCATTTTGGTACGTTGGCCGTCGCCGTTGATCTCACCGTCGGCGAGAAATCGCTGGTCAGAGCCGTCGCTGCCATAGTCAACGTCGGAGGTTGAAGATGACATGTGGGACCCGTTGTCAGTGACTCAGCGTTCAAATGGATTTTTCTATTTTCAGATTTGAATGAATAGTATCTATTTTTGTTATTTTTGTGTAGATTTATTTAGAGCTCCAAAAATTATGAAAATTTTTGAGTGACTTCTCTGTGAGGTATAGTATTTAAGAAAAATATGAAATAATGTTTTTCAGTAATTTTTAAATGTGATAAAAATTGCTCAGTTAATTCATAAATGGATTTCCAGGATTTTTCTAGGATTATTTATTTATCCAAAAATTATGAAATTTGTTTTGCCACTTAGTTAACATGTAATGAACATGTACTAAAATTTTGAGCTCAATTGGAATAAGTTGATTTATTTCATAATTTTGAATTAAATAATTAATTCATAAAAGTGAATAGTAACCTTTAATGATTTAGGTTTTGTTTGTAATTTTGGATTGAGTGATGACCTTGGGTCATTTGTTGATAATGATCCTTGGCAGTGGATGTATGTGTTACAAAAAAGATTTCGTTTGTTTGACTTGCAACTGTACCGCGAAGGAAAGTTGTATTCAAATTGTTAATTTTTGTATCCATCATCGAGCATCATATTTCGTATTCCGCATCATGTTAAACATGGCATTGTTACTACGTGTAGTGAACGAAGGTGAAAACGTGGTAGTTAATCAAGCTGTTGAGGAGGTTAATCCGTCTGTTGAAGTCGGATCGAATACTTGTGTAACGTCACAGGAACCGGACTTTTCCGTCAACGAAGGCAAGCCCCGGATGCATACAACCCTACCTTGTATTTTATAAATTAATTTTGCTTTTGCTTTCTGTTACTGTATTAAGTGATTAGGAGTTAAGTAAAAGCCTAATTGGTGCATTACCACCCTTGTTATTCCATATTTACCATATTACCTGTTTTAAACTCGTATATGCCTAGTTTTGCTTAGCTATACGTAGAACGATGAAAGTCGGGTGACTACCTGCCACCTGCTAGTTTTAAATGGAACATTGGTTAACTATGTTAGCATGTGATATGGGAATGTGGAGTAATAAATCTAGACCGGGCGGACTCGGTGTGTGTGAGCCACAAGACATGGAGGTCTTGTGAGCGGGTTATTTCCGCCTGTGTCGATTAAGGCACGTCCGTTGTTGAATTGCATGAGGTGAGAATTTGTAGTACTAACCACATACTCCGGTAAGCCTAAACTTGGCAATTCTATTACAAGAATGGCTACTCGCGCACTAAGAGTGGAGAGATGGCGGGAATAGCGTGTACCCACGTGGCCAGGGGCTGGAATGGTGGAGTACTGTGTTCTCAGGTGGCGCGGACCCATTCTTGTTTTAGGGGATCTGAGGGTAGGTTGGTATATGTAGGTCGGGGACCTGCATATGTCGTGTGGTCTGGAATTTCCAGCTGGGTTTAATCGGTTCGAATCGTCGTTGCTCCTCGGTTAAGGAGACTCAACTCACTGTTCATCATCGTAGAATTAATAACTGGAACTTGAATAAGTCTTGTGAAGGTGTTGGGTATGAAGTTTCATGATCTCAGTGCGGATCGTGTCAGCTTTGTATATAATTCTTGAGAAGTTTTCTATATAAAGAATATTGTTAAAAGAGCTTTTACGCAAAAGAACTTTGATCATTGTTAAAGCTATACCTTGAATCCCTAAGCCTGCATTCCTGAGTTTATCAGTTAATATTTCGGATAAGTCTTGTTGAGTACTTTTGTACTTAGGGTTCGTTGACCCCTTGTTGCAGGTGAGCCTCATGAGCAGATCTGTTTTGGATCGTGCTGCATGACTATCGTTCGTTCTGACGATGAGAAGTAAATGTGTGATCCTTGGGCAGGATGTTTATTTTGTGTGATATGTCTATATTAATTATGCCACTCCACTACTACTATGGTTTGTAATAATTATCATCGAACTTAGTTTATAAGGTTTGAAACAACTGATTTGTAAGCTATGTTATCGTAAGACTTCCGCTGTTTTTACTCTAGTTTTGATATTTGAATAAATGTTGTAATACTACAATGACTCTGTAACGTGATCCTGCTCAGAAATCGTGGATGATTCGGGGTTCCCCGAGGACACCCGATAGTCTTTTTAAGTTAATGGAAACATATGCATAAATGTCAAAGGTCGTCGGACAGTGACAGGTGCATGTGGGCCCTATAACTTAGGAGGTTCTACCACAGTCGCCGCGCAGGGCTTGATTAACGAGGCTTCTGGTTGACGTCGTGAATTGGTCGGCCGTGTCGGTCTCTTGGTTCTTGTGATCTGGGGTTGATGGCGATATTGCCCCTAGATTCCCTTTAGATGATCTGGCCGTCTCCCTGGTTGTGACAAAGTTTGGAGTTGTGGTAATGGCTTCCCTCGTCGTGGAGAGAACCACGGGGGTGGCGACTGCATGCCAACGCGGTCGAAAAAGGCAGAACTAGGTTCCGGATGTCGATGATTTGGACTTGGGCTGCTTTAAGCAGCGCTTGGATCTTGAGGACCTCCAGCGTTAGTGGGAGTCTAGCCAACTTGTTGGTGGCCACAACCAAATTGATGCTCATCGTTTGCTCCACCTGTTGATTGTCCACCACGAGGAACTCTTGTTGTAGATTGCGGGCGAGAGGCGGTGGACGACCTCTGGCAACCTTGGTGGCATTTTTAGCTTCCTCATGGCATCATCGTTGGCGATTGGCGTTCCTAGCCTCTCGCTCATAGCACTGAACACTAGTTTCTCCATCGACAGCGACACTAACGTGACTAACCGTAAAGAACTCTCCCCCAAAACCTGGTGGGAAGGGACTGCAGCTGTTGGTGGAGCCCTCGGAGTATGGCTCGGGGCTTTCCTCTAGGATGGTGTTGAGAGATTCGTCCAGATGCTACCGGATCTGCACCATGTTCACCGTTGGCGCAGGCTAATAGGCCTCAGGTAGATCGATCTAATAGAGGTCGTTGATGTGGCTGTGCTCGGTGTGGTCGATGAAGAGATGGTGCACGGTGTCCTGATAGATCGGACCTGCACCCACTAGCCCAAAAAGATAGGGTATCGGCATGATCTCCATCGGGGCTTCGTAATCGGCAAGGTGTAGGCCCGTAGTGGGGAGTGGTCAATGTTGGACGATGCGCCCTTCTGGAGTTGCCGTGATCACTAGATCTACATCTTGCCACCTCGGACGACGTATACGAGCAGGATGCTTGGCATTAGCGGCACAATGACCTTGGAGTTCGGGGGTCTTGCCACCCTCGGTAGATCGATCTAAGACCGATTCCCTGAGAGACAAGCACTCGGCTAAGCCATTGGTGACCCGATCGACAGATGCGATCAGATCATCCTAATCAATGGATCTCCTAACCCGGCAAGGAGCCGTGATTGGAGCTTTAGGTGCCAGCGCCGGCGTGATCAGCGCCAACACGTTCAGGGCAGGATTATCCTACACTGTCTCCACGATCTCTCCTTTGCCACTAGCGTTGATGACCCAAGTCATGGACCCAATCGTAAACGACTGTCCTAGCTCGGCAGAGTTCATGGAGCTTGGGAAGTTGACCATCTGGTTGGCCATGGAATCAGCACGCACACCCCCTACCTGGCGCGCCACTATCGACAAAATCTAGTTGATAGTCTACCGAGGGACATACCCACGATAATAGATGATCATTGGAGGTGCGCGTAATAGGAACCGGATGGTGACACAGGCGCAGAGACAGTGGTTTAGACTAGTTCAGGCCGTCAAGTCGACGTAATACCTTATGTCCTGTGTCTTTGGTGGATTGTATTATGAGAGATCCTTTGTTTTCGAGGGGGTCCCTACCCGCCTTATATAGCCTATGGGGTAGGGTTACAGGTCGGTTAGATCTAGATCTATTCGGTTACATGGTAAGTATTTATAAGGAATACAATATCTAACAGATCCGAACAGATCCTTTTCTATCTTCAAGATTCCTTCCTGAAGCCTTGTGGTGCACGCCGGGCACTGCCTTGCCCCACATGCCTTAATCTTGTGGGCTGGACCGTCCCTGATGATACGGCCCATGTCTATTTCCGTGGGTACCTAGGGTCACACCCCCCACAGAGATACTCTTAGAAAAATCATTTTCAAAGCTGTTTTGACTTAACAAATTCTCTTTAAAAATTGTTCCCGAAAATTATCTTTGAAAAATATATTTAAGAGCATTTAATGAATATTTGGAATGATTTAAAACGAAAAGGTTTTCAACTATAAAGTTGCAGTTGTCATCGAGCTCTACAATTTTGTATAAAATTTGTCTTCTTCCAACTTCATATGAAAAAGTTATCAATTTTATATACGTGTAATTTTGAATTGGGCTTCTAGTGGCGGTTACGTTAGCTAATTTGTACCGGAGTCTGGCGTCTAACATAACCTGCCGCTAGTGAAAACTAAGTATCTATTTCTACTGCCAATAGTTTAAATCAACCGCCAGTAAAAATAGAATTTCTATTGATGGTTATGTTATATATAAATCACCACTAGAAAGGATTTTCCATTAGCGTTTCTTGTGCATGGCCCCCAAACAGTATATGAGTATAATAGTGGTGTCTACTTTTATGTACCGTTAGTGAAAAAGTTGACGATGTTAGTAGAAACTGTTTCTATACTAGTAGAATATATTCATGGTGGAACAAATTACGTAATAGCCACCGTAACTTTTAAATAAAGGAATATAGCATTTAGACCTCCAACATTCACAAATGAATGATATAGCAATTTAGTATAGACTCTTGGTACTTAGACCACTCTCACCAGACAGTGTTAAGACATAAAACAAAAGAATGAGAAACAAAAGAATGAGGGACATCCTAATCCGACTTGGCTGCCCAAAAACTTGCTGTAGAATTCCAACAATGTGGTCTCCCGCAAGCATTTGAAGCTCCAACAATGTGGCCTTCCCCTAGTGAAGACAAAGCACAGTATATCTTACGCCACTCTCCTCAAAATCCAAGTCAAGGTTTTCACCTGGTAGTGGTGGACAGGAGGGTTGTGGCGTGATATGAAAACACCTCCAAGAAAGGGAAACAACACCCAACAGCACTGCCCTTATCAAGACCGGTAAGATCACCACCAAAGGTTTCGCCAGCACTTCCAAAGCACCCATCAACTATCCACACATGGAAATAGTTCGCCACCAACACATCGGGGGCGCTGCACCTCGCCTCAAGGCCATGGCATGGCCACCCTCGAGCTCCGATGACAAGTGATCGTGCTGCTCGTAATGCCCACCACAAAAGAAGCCACTAGCCACCTAGAAGATCCGGGGTTATAAAACACCGAACTAGCTACCCCAAGAGTGGCTCAACCTCTAACCAAATCACCAACCTGAATTCAACCAATAAGCTGCCACTGTCATGGGCCTTCACACCACAAATCCAGACGAGGGCTGGCGAATCCCTCTGTGGCCACACTGAACGGGTCGTCATTGTCGCAAGGGTAGGACAACAGCCACCAAACTGCATGGGCACGGGAGCCGGGATGGGGAGGGCTCGCTGGCTGCCCTTCCAGCACGCTTGACGGCCGTGCTAGCATGCTCATCGATATCCGTGCCGGTGCGCTCACAGTTGGCCCACCCTACTTGCTCGTGGCCATGCTTTGTCGGTAGGCCACCGCGCCACGCACGTCATCCCCTCCTTGCCTATGTGAGCCCACACAGCCACTTATCCCCACCATCACCGTTGACGTGTGGACGACCACCCCTGATCTAGCCACGATGGCCCAGATCGAGATGAGATTTCCCCACTGCTCTGGCGGAGGAGAGAGGAGGGTGAGGGTGACACTGACAGCGCTCGGTTTCAGATAGTAGGTGGAGGATAAACTAACGTTTTAACGAAATGCATTGAAGATATACATAAGTACTGTGCAAAGTAAGAAAAGCTATAGATATGGATGGAAAAAACATATAGATTAATTCTTAAGTTTATCACAGTCAGATATATGGAGACTACACAGAGCATCTGTATGGGTTACAAAATAAACAGTGTGCAAAGATAAGTAGTGACTTTTTAGTTGTCGACATTAAACACGAACTTCTTATGTCTCATAAGGTTCTAGCATGTCTAGAAGCGATACACTAGTTTAACAAATATGGTCAAAATATACCAACTTAGACCTTTTTTTTCAAACCAAAATACGTTTTACATCGCTGAACAAAGTTGGTAGCATTTATAGCTTCAGTCTTCAAAGCATGTTTCGATTTCAGCATCAAATGAGGACATGAGGTATCTGCTTTTGTTCCTCTGTTATCCTTTCATGTCGCTGTTTATTTGATAATAATGCGCGCTACAAATTTCTGACATGCATGGGAGATCACCGAGAGGGTGAGTAGTCGATAGATTCCAGTCTCAGCTGGTTTTATTTGCTTCTTGGGACTGGAATGATGCGTGGTTTGTACTCATGGTCGCTATTCCAAGAACCCAATCGTGTCGAGTTGGTGATTCTTCCTTTTCTTGGTGTTGTATTCCCTTTTCAGACATCGTCGTCGTCGTTGCGATTATATTCTTGTCTATCCTTCCCTTGTATTGCAAGAGGCGCCAAATCTCTTTACAACCGTCCAAAAGAAATCTGAGACAAGCTCACAGCTATAGTCACAGTGCATGCAGGATAAATCTATAGTCGGTTGGAGATTATTATATTAACTAATAATTGCAACCTCGACGACGTGATTCCGTTTCCTGGTGCAGGTAAGTCCTGATGCCCCCATATATTCGCATTCGGTCTTCGTCATCGTCGTCGCGGCCGGCGATGACACACATATTCTATCCTATCGACACATCATTGCAAGGTGAAATCTTTGCATACACACACTTGTCTGAGGCTGTGAGGCGTCGTCGGTTGCACGCGAACTAATATAAACTCCATAGCTGATGAAACCATTCCCAGTGTAAAGTATGATGCACGTTAAATATAATGATTCTTTTTCTATATATGATATTTTGCTGACTTAATTGGCATATAGTATTGAAAGAAAGAGAGTACAACTTAGGCTCGATATCAAAACTAAAAACCATCCTCACATTTTAGGTTTAGTCTTAGTGTTTTTTTTAAATGAATTCATTTTTAGACCGAAACACAAATCAATTATTTGTTCCAAGTGACAAAAAGGATGCAATGGATGGGTTCTTTCTACATATCTATTTAATGATATTCTAATAATATATAGCAGCGTGTTCGCCATTCACCACACCGAACACAAACACAGTTGGAGGGTCTCGCGAGATTTACAGACCCCAAGTAGTACATTATGATAAAATATCAAACTAAATGCCAAAACAAGATGAACTATTTATATGGCTTATTTTGGAACCAGAAAACTGATTCCCATTGTAGCAACGCATTAGCTGGCGCGTGCGTGTGTGCGTGCTTTCATCTTATCTTATAATAATGTTATATCTTGTCCGTAGAGTTGAGAGAGCTTCTGACAGCAACAAGTTAAGAGTTGGTAGGGAAGAATGCTAATTCCTGTATCCGTGATGGAATTTTTGCTAGCTAAAAGAAAATACTAGTCATGAACCATAAGACTTCTAGTCATAGCTACTCACTTGAGATACATATATAGCTGTCAGCTATTTTAAAGATCAAAAATGTTTTGCCCACATTGGGAAGTTCTTTCCCTTTTTTTCTATAATAAGGATTTGTTTAGATTCAAACAACAAACTGTTAGAGGAGACCATCTAATAATTTTTTATTAGCAGGCTATTAACTAACAACTAACAACTAACTATTAGAGAAAACCAGCTAATAGTTTTTTTTATTAGCGGCCAATTAACTAACATATTAGCTTAGCTCTATTTGGATCCTCTAGGTAATAGTTAGTAGTACTTAGCTAAATAGTAAACCAGCTAATAGTTTTTTAATTAGCGGGCTATTAACTAACAACTAACTATTGGAGGAAACTAGCTAATAGTTTTTTTATTAACGGCCTGTTAACTAACATATTAGCTTAGCTCTATTTGGATCCTCTAGGTAATAGTTAGTAGTATTTAGCTAAATATTAACTAACATATTAACACCAGTTAATAATTTGCATTGACTATAAATAATTTATTTAGTATCAGCTAATATTTTTTATTAGCTAAATAATTTATTTTGAGCTATTAGTTAGAATATAGGTTAGCTAGGGTGTTTAGATCCATCAGAGCTACTTTTAACAGCTAACAATTAGCTTATAAGATACAATCAAAACCTAACTCATACGATCGAGAGTATCGTGCACATGTTTATAAGCTACTAGTAGACGTGGCAAGTGGACACCACTTGCAACCAAAAGAGATATAATGATGTTAATAATTTTCAGTCCCCAAAGATTAGAGATGATTTAGGGCAAATGGTCGTTTTAGGTTGTTATTATTTTATATTTCATAAGTGTTCTCAATCAATATAATAAGCTCGGCCACTTGAGCTGGTTGCATTGTCTTGTCAAATATTAATAAAGTCTAAATCTGTTAGACAACGATAGGATAAATCCAGGAACAATGGTTTTTTTTCCCCAATCCCAGCTTAGAACAGAGAAATCAAGAATCCCCGATCTCAAGAAATAGAGAAATCAGGTTTCTAATTGCAGAATTAACTGATCAATCAATTAAGACGCCCAATTAAAGAAGAACATTAGGGCATCCAGTACCAAGATGTAGATCTAAGCCCCAGACGAGATGGCACGGTGCAAGGTCTATATATATATATATATATATATATCCATAGATAGATAGGTACCTGGAGCTTGAGAAGTGGAAGAGTATTTGCCGATGGTGGAGAAGACGATGAGGAGGCCGGGCATGGGGCGCCGGGGGCCTGCGTCGTCGGCGTGCGAGGGTGGGACGCCGGGGGCCGGGCGCGGGGCGCCGGGAGCCTGCGTCATCGGCGTGCGGGGGCGGGGCGCCGGGAGAATGCGTCGTCGGCGTGCGGGGGCAGGACGCCAGGGGCTGGTCGCGGGGCGCCGGGCGTGGGGCGTCGGGAGCCTGCGTCGTCGGCCTGCGAGGGCGGGACGCCGGGGGCCGAGCGCGGGGCGCCGGGAGCCTACGTCGTCGGCGCACGGGGGCGGGCACCGGGGGCCAGGTGTGGGACGCTGAGCACTGGGGGCTGGTGTGGGCGGGCGCGGGCGCGGGATCGGCGGCAGAAACCCTAGGCACGCGGGGTAGCCTGTTGGCGTCGGAGGAAGATGACAACTGAAAGGTCCTTGTTTGGTTTTGGTAACTGAGTGACAACCTAGGTGGACTAATTGTGTTTATGTGAGATACATAGGTGATTAGTCCACAAGTACATATGTGTGAGCAACATATGCCATGAAGGTGAAAATGGCTTGGAGATGTTGCAAAGCTCACACACGTGATGATGAAGGAGCTCATTGCACATGAGACATGACATTGAGTCATGTGATCAAGGTGGAGAAGATCAAGACAAGACCTGGCTTGATGGACCGGTTGCAAGCGTGACGGGCAAGTCGGAGGCTTTGGAGCGATGGACTGCGTGGCGGTGAAGCTTGAGCAAGACTAGGCGCCGATGGACGAAGGCAATGGTGAAAAGCAAGTGAAGTCAAGATTGATGAACCAATATGATCATGTGATGATATGAAGTGGATCATATCTTTGTTGATCGTGTTGGTGCATGTGTTGCATCGACATTGGAGGAGATGAAATGTAATGCGCAAGGCAAAGGTATAACCTAGGGCATTTCAATTCACCGGTCATAGGTGTGTAGAGAAGTTTATGACCGGGTTTAGGATAGATGGTCGTACTATCAAGAGGGGCAAATTTATTTGCATATCGGTCATCTAGTGCCACTCGAGTGATCTAACTTTGCATCGTTACTAGGATTGAGTGGCGTGGCAAGTTGAGTGGCTAATCCCTTGAAAATGTTTGTGAAAATATGCTAACACATGTGCACAAGGTGATACACTTGGTGGTTGGCACATTTGAGCAAGGGTGAAGAAGTTAGAGGTGAAAAGGAGTTAGTCGCGCTGGTCACAGAGTGACCGGACGCGTCCGGTATGGTGACCGGACACGTCCGGTATTAACGATGAACTCAGCGACCGAACGTGTCCGGTCGACACACCGGACGTGTCCAGTGTGAATAAGCAAAATCGGTGAGACAGTTGATGGGACACTGGCTGCGTCCGGTCCAGGGTGACCGGACGCGTCCGGTCATCCGTGGGTGCTTACTGTACTCGACCGGACGCTGAGGCTTAGCGTCCGGTCAGTTTCTAACTGACACGTCCGATCGGCCCTGGAGGCTTACTGGACTCGATCGGATGCAACGGCTCTGTGTCCGGTCATTCCGAACAGTGCGTCCGATCGGACATATCAGAGAGCCATTGGAGGCAACGGTGGGACACGTGGTGGTCAGGTAGCTACCAGACGCGTCCAATATGGTGACCGGACACGTCCGGTATTCATGACCGGTGCGTCTGGTGCTACGTCCGGTCAGTAGGACCGGAGCATCTGGTCGTCCCGACTTTTGCCCAGTGAAGGGGTAACAGCTCTATTTGTTTGTGGGCTTATAAATAGAAACCATGGTCGGCCTTGGGCCGGTAGCTATGCACACTAGAGCCTTGGTGGCTTGTGTGGTAGTGCTTGGGATCCCTCCATCTCACACATACTTGATAGTGATCATTCGATTGTGTGAGTGAGCGATTCTAGTGTGATTGCATCATGAGGTTGCATCGAGTGGCACTAGGTGATCAAGTTGCAAGTCAGTGGTGCTTGTTACTCCTGGAGGTTGCCACCTCCTAGACGGCTTGGTGGTGGTCTCTGCCGAAGCCCGCAAGAAGCTTGTGCGGCGCTCCAGAGATGTGCTTTGTGAGGGGCATTGTGCTCGCCCCACGGGAGCCGTGAAGAGCAACTTTAGTAAAGCGTGTCATTGAGCTACCCTCACTTCCGGGGTAGGTTCTTGCGGTGCCAGACGTGCGGGCTTGGCGGGTGATGCCAATTAGCCGCCGAACCACCAAGTGAGCGGTCGACACAACAGGGACTAGCGGGTTGGCAAACACGTGAACCTCAGGAGAAAAATCATCGTGTCAACTTTGTTCTTCCCGTTGGTTTGCATCCCCATTACACAAGCTTGCGATTACTTTCATATACATTGAGCTTGTGTTGTTGCTCTTGTAATTAGTTAGCCTATGTAGCTTACTAGTTATCTTCTTGCTTGTGTAGCTTAGAAGTAGCTCCCTTGCGTGGCCAATTTGGTTTGTGTAACCTTGTTAGTCATATTGCTTAGTTTGTGTAGCTAAGTAATTGCGCTCTCTAATTTGGCATTAGTTGCCTTGTTATTGAGCTTTGCTAGTGAGCTTAGTTTGCTTTGTGCTTTTGCTTACTAGCATGTGTAGGAGCTCCCTTGTTGCTTGAAGTACTAGTGGCATAGGTTTGTATGACCTTGCTTCTAGAATTGGTTAAGTGAGCTCTAGCTAGCCCGGCACCTTTGTTGCTTAATTAGTATCTTTGGAAGGTGCTAGAGAACATAGATAGAGCGGGTGTAGTCTTGGCTAGACCGATAGTTTTAATTCCGCACTTGTTTCAGTTAGCCGACACAATTAATTTTAGAAAGGACTATTCACCCCCCCTCTAGTCTGCTGTCTTGACCTTACAAGTGGTATCAGAGCTAGGTCTCTCATTTGTGGTCTTCACCGACCCAAGAGGATGGCGGCTTATGGGCTAGATGTTGATTGTCCACACATTTTTTATGGCACACACTTTACACGATGGAAAAATTGGATGATATGCAATTTTAAGTTTATTTGCCCTCAAATGTGGTGGACGGTAGATGTAGGCTTTTCTCATGTGTTGGATGAAGATAATCTAACTCAAGCACAAGAGAAATGCCTAGATCTCGACATCCAAGCTACTAACATCATGTATAGATCTTTCATGATTGTATATTTGGAGAGATCATTGACATGAAGACCACCCATGAGATTTGGAGTTATCTCAATGAGAAATATGGGACGGTCTCTGATGATGATGATGAGTCCAATATAGAGGCACATGAGTGTGTTGAGCATAACCACAATTTGGTGATTGTGGAAGATTGCTCCACCTCATGGTCAAGTGATGATGATGATGATCGATCTACCACAAGTTCACTTGACAAGGTTGATGATGATGCCACAAGTGTTGCAAGTGATAATGCTATCCCATGCACACTTGATGGTGATGATGGTTCATGCTCAAGCCTTGATGAAGATGCTACCACAAGCTCTCCAACTACATCACCACATTGCTTCATGTCACAAGGTGACACCAAGGTAACAAATGATAATGTGATTGATCATGTTGATTCATATGATGAGCTTGCTAGTAGACTTGCTAGCATGACCATGTCTTTAGAAAATGAGAAAGCTAAAACATTAAAATTAGAAAATGAAAACTCATTTCTAAAGAACTCTTATGAAGAACATAAAGACTTACTTGATGCTTATAAATCTTCACATGATGAGCTTAAATTGAATCATGAGACACTACTTGCATCTCATGATGAATTATTAGAACAATATGCTTCTCTCATTAAAATGTTTACCAAGAAACTTAAAAATAATGAGAGTTCATCACATGGGTCAATTGATCAATCATATATTATTGCTAACCCTTGTGATGTAGGCAAGAAACATGTATCCACCTCCTGTGATGATTTATTAGATATGCCATACTCTTCACATATAGATGCTTGTTCTACTTCTATGTCTTGTGAGACTAACCTTTTGAAGGAGAACAATGAGCTAAATGAACAAGTGAAGAAATTGAGCAACAAGTTAGAGAGGTGCTACAACTCTCAAGTCACCTTTGAGCATATGTTGAAGACTCAAAGAAACTTTGGTGACAAGAGTGGAGTCGGCTTCAAGACTAGCAAAGTCAATCATCAAGAAAGCTGCAATGACATAAGTGGCATTGGCTTCAACAAGTGCAAGATCAAGGGCAAAAGATGGTGCAAGAGAAGATATGAAAGAGAGATGAAGAAGCAAGAACAAGAGAAGCTCTCTCATTTCATGTGCTTCAAGTGCTATAAAGTGGGACATCTTGCAAATGGTTGCCCCAATGAAGAAAAGCTCAAGTTGAAGAAAGAAGAAGAGAGGCTAAGGCATGTGAAGTGCTTCAAGTGCCGCACTTGGGGTCATCTTACCTCAATGTGCCCAACCAAGCAATTGGTGAAGCAACAAGTGAAGTCTCAACCAAAGCCACAAGTTGAGCAAGAGAAGACACCCCAAGAGCAAATCAAGATCAACCATGAATATGGTGGTGATTTGATGATAAAGAAGAAGAAAACAAGAAGGGGTGGAAAGGCAAGGCATCCAATGCAAACTCAAGATGCCAAGATGATGAGCAAGAATGAAGATGAGAAGAAAGATTATGCTCACATCAAGTGCTTCAAGTGTGCAAATATGGGACACTTTGCCTCTAAGTGTCCTACCAAGCTTGAGAAGAAGGCTCAAGCAATCCATGAGAGGCAAGGCAATGAGAAGCACCACATGAGCAAAGAAGAGAAGGCTCAAGCAAATAGAAAGTGCTACTCATGCCAGGAAAGGGGACACATGGCACATTTATGTCCCCTAGGTGATATTTCTAAGCCTATTTCAATTATTGATAATAATGTGCTTAAAAAGGATGGTAATGGTACCTCTATGGTTGCTATTGCAAAACATCCCGCTATTCATACTAAGGCTATGCCTAAGTATGTTGCTCCTAACTTGAGAGGACCCAAACTTGTTTGGGTACCATCAAAAAATGAATAATTGATTGTAGGTACCATTGGCATTGGAGACTTGATTCAATTAATCTCATATTGATCATCATATGTTGAGTCAAGATATGAAGCCTAGTGCACATCCAAACCCAATGCCAAGTGAAAATTGAGTGAAGTCCAAGTGCTATCAACATACAAGTGCTATAATTCAAGTTGTTGGTAATTCATTGGATATATTTGATGACTTGCAAATAATTAAGTTGAAGCTTGCTAGTTGGATGATCATGAGCTAACCAAAGGTATATCTTTTGTTGATTATTTCATTTGGGTGTATATGAGTTGATTGAATTAGATAAATATGCAAGGTTGCTTGCTATGAGATGATTGAGTGGACAATTGATTAGTAGTCAAGTTTGGATTGATTTGTGTTGGATAAATTCATGAGATGACTTTTAGTAAGTGGTTTGAATGGATATATGTCTCATGGAAGTATTCAAACAAGTTAGTTTCAAGTTTGATTCATATTTGATAGAGTATAGCTCAATTGTTGAAATCTGTTCTATATTGAAAATCTGAGTGAGTTGTGATCTTAGCCATGTTTGAGTAATCAAAACTTATTGGATTGGCATAAAAATTGGTGTACATGCTCTAGACTTATGGTATAAGATGCTGTACAATTTTCATAAGAATTGCATAAGAAATGCTTCGGTTTTGGAGTGGATTTTGTCAGCTATAGTGCAGCGTTTTTCAGCATATAGCAGTGATGGAGGAATTGAAATCTGGTTCCAATATAGAAGTCAAATGAAGCTCAAATTTTTACAGCTGCTAGATAACTTAGTTAATCACATCTTCACTAAATTTCATGGCATTTGGATTTGTACTTTGGGAAATATGATTATTTCTTTGAAGGGTACAGAATCTGCTAGAAAAGTGACAAATATTGGATTAATCTAGAGTCACTTTGATTGAAAGGTCCTCAAGTTGGAAACATGTTTATAAATAATTGAGGCACCTAAGTTTGGTTTTGAGATAATCTAGAAGCATGACAAGAAAAGAGTACAAGGCCATTTGATTGTGGAGTGTACTTTGCACACCTTTGGTACTCAAGATGAAGATCAAGATCAAACTCAAGTTGAAGATGAAATTTAAGTTCTAGATATGATTGGAGATCATTTGGTAGAAAGAAAAGGACTTAAATAAGAAGAAAGAAAAGGACTTAAAGAAGGAATCAAGGTTACTCACCAAGTTAAGTCTATCACTTGGATCAATCAATCAAGTTATTTCAAGTGAGTGTCAAGAATGGTTCTTGGAGAGAGGTCACTTCTCCCTAGTGTAGGGGCTTGCCGCCTATGAGTAGGTGAACCAAGTGTGGTACTTAGAAGGCTAACATGGAAGTGGTGATCCAAGGAACATTTGAGATGCTTAGTTGAAGCAATCAAAAGGGTTGATCAAGAAAAGCAAGCAACACCCAAAAGAGAGCTAGTCATGATATTTCAAGTAGTATTCTCAAATCGATATTCTCATGCAAGCAAAGATCAAAAGATAAAGCAAGCCAACCACAACAAGAAAGTGCACTTGATCATAAGTGGTATTCATTTCATATGGGTGAAGAATGAAATTCAACATGGTATCTATTGGTCTTCACCAAGCTTATAATTGAACTTCACATTGCTATTGGAGTAATGAATTGGAATCTATGTGACTATCCTCTACTCCAACATAGCAAAGGTATCATTGTAATGTGCATGATCATTTCATCCCTTACTAGTATGTGGTTAGTGCATATAGTACATGCATCATAGGATCATGCATAACAAATGAAATGCTTAAATTCATAGCCTACCACTATTGTTTGAATGATTACTTGATCTAGTGGTTAGTATATGAATTTGTTCATGAGCTAGTGAACCCAAGTACTTGACTCAATTTGGATTGCTAACAAGTGACAAGTACAACATTGGCAAGATAACTCTTGCAAGAGGTGTGAAGAAGCTTGTCATTGGTTCAAACCAGACTTGGAGGCTTAGGCAAATCAATTTAGTTCAAGTCAATCATAGAAGCTCATGATAGTGATAAGAGTACAAGTATAAGACAACAATGCAAATGGATATCTAGTTTGTTTGTTTCAAATGGTATCTAGACTCAAGTATTTCATCAAGAATCTACAAGTAATGTCTAGATCAACTCACAAGTGATATCCTATAAGTGGTACTCATAAAGATAGCAAATGTTCAAGAAATGGTTCTTATTGATAAATCCAACAAGTGGTTCCATACTAAAAGATTCTTTCAAGTGGTATCACATCTACACATGGTATCAATCATGCAAGACGATGGTTCCACAAATGATCCTCAACTTTAAGTGATCATCAAATGAAGAATGCATCCCTCACCTACAAGAGCTCAAGTGTATCAAATGGATGACCCATGCTATCACATAGGGGGAGGTGTACCACAAATTGATATCAAGATCAAAGATCCTATGTGTGGTATCTCAAGAAGCCCTACACAAGATACAAGTGGTATAAGTTACAAATGGTATCTACAAGTGGTGTCATTCCAACAATCATGAAGATGTCCATAAAAAATGCAAGATTCAAGCCTAAACCTTCTACCCCAAACGTATACTTTTGCATCAATGAGAAGCACACCTTTTATGGAAATTGATGACAAAGGGGGAGAGATTGTACAAAGATATGAAAGCTTTGAGATTGAGATTGTACAAGGGGGAGAGATGAGATATAAAAGCTCAAAGAAGTAGAGGTTGGACATGGACAGGGACAAAGAGGGAGCAACATTGAAGAAAAGAGATGGATCAAAATTCTTGGACAAGAGAAGCACACAAGTAGGGGGAGCAAGCTCATGAACTTTGATTGGTTGCATTTGATATGTGCGTATTCATGTGCTTGCTTGCATTGCATAAGCTTTCAAATTCAATATGCATGCTTGTGTGGTGTATGCTAGTTGTAGAACTTGAATGATGATTTGATAACTAGCATGCATAGGATGATAGCTAGACACTTGGTATGCTTTTCAAGTAATGCTAGTACCTTGCTTTTAATGTTGATCTCACAAGGTATCTAGTGCTTTTATTTCCAAGTGATATCTAGCTAACCATGGTGCTAAGGATGAACTTAAAGGTGCAACTCCGATTGGTACACGCTTCAAAGGTTTATTCTATATACCTTAGCATCATTTAGTAGTAATTACTCTCCCACAATTTTAATCTATGCATATGTGCGAGCTTCAAATCAAACACTTTAGCACATATGTAGGGGGAGCTAATACTACCATTTCGGGTTTGTGGTACTTGTCCAAATCATTTTCACATGGTAAAATTGCTTGGGCAAGCAACATGAATCCAAAAGAACTTAATTTCCATATCTTTATAGGGTTGTCATCAATTACCAAAAAGGGGGAGATTGAAATGTCCTTGTTTGGTTTTGGTAATTGAGTGACAACCTAGGTGGACTAATTGTGTTTATGTGAGATACATAGGTGATTAGTCTATAGGTACATATGTGTGAGCAACATATGCCATGAAGGTGAAAATGGCTTGGAGATGTTGCAAAGCTCACATGTGATGATGAAGGAGCTCATTGCACATGAGACATGACATTGAGTCATGTGATCAAGGTGGAGAAGATCAAGACAAGACTTGGCTGGATGAACCGGTTGCAAGCGTGAAGGGCAAGTCAGAGGCTTTGGAGCAATGGACTGTGTGGCGGTGATGCTTGAGCAAGACTAGGCGCCGATGGACGAAGGCAACGGTGAAAAGCAAGTGAAGTCAAGATCGATGAACCAATATGATCATGTGATGATATGAAGTGGATCAAATCATTGTTGATCGCGTTGGTGCTTGTATTGCATCGACATTGGAGGAGATGGAATGGAATGCACAAGGCAAAGGTATAACCTAGGGCATTTCATTTCATCGGTCATAGGTGTGTAGAGAAGTTTATGACCGGGTTTAGGATAGATGGCTGTACTATCAAGAGGGGCAAACTTGTTTGCATATCGGTCATCTAGTGCCACTCGAGTGATCTAACTTTGCATCGTCGCTAGGATTGAGTGGCATGGCAAGATGAGTGGCTAATCCCTTGAAAATGTTTGTGAAAATATACTAACACATGTGCACAAGGTGATACACTTGGTGGTTGGCACATTTGAGCAAGGGTGAAGAAGTTAGAGGTGAAAAGGAGTTAGTCGCGCTGGTCACAGAGTGACCGAACGTGTCTGGTATTAATGATGAACTCAGCGACCGGACGCGTTCGGTCGACACACCGGACATGTCCAGTGTGAATAAGCAAAATCAGTGAGACAGTTGATTGGACGCTGGCTGTGTCTGGTCCGGAGTGATCAGATGCGTCCGGTCATCTGTGGGTGCTTACTATACTCGACCGGACGCTGAGGCTCGGCGTCCGGTCAGTTTCTAACTAACGTGTCCGATCGGCCCTAGAGGCTTACTGGACTCGACCGAACACAGCGGCTCTGCGTCTGGTCATTTTGAACAGTGCGTACAGTCGAACATATCATAGAGCCGTTGGAGGCAACGGTGGGACATGTGGCGGTCAAGTAGCTACCGGACGCGTCCGATATGGTGACCGGACACGTCCGGTATTCACGACCGATGCGTCCGGTGCTGCGTCCGGTCAGTAGGACCACTGCGTCTGGTCGTCCCAACTTTTGCCTAGTGAAGGGGTAACGGCTCTATTTGTTCATGGGGTTATAAATAGAAGCCATGGTCGACCTTGGGCCAGTAGCTGAGCACACTAGAGCCTTGGTGGCTTGTGTGGTAGCGCTTGGGAGCCCTCCATCTCACACATACTTGATAGTGATCATACGATTGTGTGAGTGAGCGATTCTAGTGCGATTGCATCGTGAGGTTGCATCGAGTGGCACTAGGTGATCAAGTTGCAAGCTGGTGGTGCTTGTTACTCTTGGAGGTTGCCACCTCCTAGACGGCTTGGTGGTGGTCTCCGACGAAGCCCACAAGAAGCTTGTGCGGCGCTCCAGAGAAGTGCTTTGTGAGGGGCATTGTGCTCTCCCCATGGGAGCCGCAAAGAGCAACTTTAGTAAAGCGTGTCATTGAGCTACCCTCACTTCTAGGGTAGGTTCTTGTGGTGCCCGACATGCGGGCTTGGCGGGTGATGCCAATTAGCCGCCGAACCACCAAGTGAGCGGTCGACACAACGAGGACTAGCGGGTTGGCAAACACGTGAACCTCAGGAGAAAAATCATCGTGTCAACTTTGTTCTTCCTATTGGTTTGCATCCCCGTTACACAAGCTTGCGATTACTTTCATATACATTAAGCTTGTGTTGTTGCTCTTGTAATTAGTTAGCCTGTGTAGCTTACTAGTTATCTTCTTGCTTGTGTAGCTTAGAAGTAGCTCCCTTGCGTGTCCAATTTGGTTTGTGTAACCTTGTTAGTCACATTGCTTAGTTTGTATAGCTAAGTAATTGCACTCTCTAATTTAGCATTGGTTGCCTTGTTATTGAACTTTGCTAGTGAGCTTAGTTTGCTTTGTGCTTTTGCTTACTAGCATGTGTAGGAGCTCCCTTGTTGCTTGAAGTACTAGTGGCATAGGGTTGTGTGACCTTGTTTCTAGAATTGGTTAAGTGAGCTCTAGCTAGCCTGGCACCTTTATTGCTTAATTAGTATCTTTGAAAGGTGCTAGAGAACATAGATAGAGGGGTGGTCTTGGCTAGACTGATAGTTTTAATTCCGCACTTGTTTTGGTTAGCCGATGCAATTAATTTTAGAAAGGACTATTCACCCCCCCTCCCTCTAGTCTGCCATCTCGACCTTACAACAGCGCCCAGACTAGATGACTCCCTTGCACCCTCCTTTTTATACTCGGGACTATTTGTACGGGCGGTTCCTTATCTAGCCGCCCCTTCAAATACATTTGTAGAGGCGGTTCCTGATCCAGCCGCCCCTACAAATGCATTTGTAGGGCTGGTTCCTAATCCAACCGCCCCTACAAATATTTTCTATTTTTTTAAATTATAAAATCTATATTTTTATATCATAAAAACACAAAGTAATATAAAAAAATTGTGTATATGCACAAATATAATATTTTGAATTATTCTATATGAAGAAATATATATATCTAAACAATTTTAGTCAAAAATATAGAAAACAAAAAAAAACAAAAATTAAAAATTAAAAATTTGAATTTTAAAACTTTGACTACAATTTTATGACATTAAATTAAATAAAATAAAAACATTGTAAACATAAAAGTTGCATAACTCATCAACATGTACAACTTTTATTTTGGTCATCTTGTCATGTGAATTTGTTTGAACGATTCAAATTTTGAAATTCAAACAATTTTAACTTGAAACAATATTTTGAAAGAGTAAATGATTTCAGATGAAAAACTTATGAATCCCAAAGTTGTAGAACTTATCAATATGTACAACTTTTATTTTGATCATATTTTCATTTGACCAAATTTGAACAGTTGAAATTTTGAATTTCACTAAATGGCAACTTCAAACAAGATTTTGAAACCTTAAATGATTTCAATAATAAAAGTCATGAACATAAAAGTTGTTGAACTCCTCACTATCTACAACTTTTATTTTGGTCACTTCTTCATGTGACAAAGTATTAGTAAACATTGTTCATAAATTCGCATATGACTCATAGTTTCATGAAGTATACGAGAAACATATTGATTTGTGAACAATGTTTACTATCACTTTATTAGATGAAGAAATGATCAAAATAAAAGTTATAGATCTTGATGAGTTATACAACTTTAGTATTCATCACTTTTTCAGCTGAAATCATTTAATGGTTGAAAATCTCGTTCAAACTTGTTATTTTTTTAAATTTAAAAATTTAAAGTGCTCAAACTTTGTCAAATGAAAAGAATGACCAAATCAACACACTAACTTGATAGGGCAAGATTTTAGAAAATTTTAAGAAAAAAATCATCACATTTGGAGTTAGTATGAGGGAGAAAGACTACTTACAAATTTTACCCAGAGATTAAAAAGAAAAATCATAACTGTTCATGATGATTTCTCTTTTTAATTTGTGGCTGAAACTTGTAACTAGTTTTTCTCCCTCATACTAACTCCAAATATGATGGTTTTTTCCCTAAAATTTTCTAAAATCATGCTCTATCATTTTAATCTAGTCATCTATCTTTGTCACTAATTTTGAATAATTTAAATTTTAAATTTCAGAAAATGACAGCTTCAAACCTAATTTTCAAACACTAAATGATTTTAGCTGTAAATGTGATGAATATAAAAGTTGTATAACTCATCAAGATCTCCTACTTTTATTTTGGTCATTTTTTTATTTCATAAAGTGTTAAGTGATTTCATAAAGTTTTAGTAGTAATAGAGTGGATGTTCAAATAGAGTCATCTGGATATTGCAAAGGGTAGTCTCACACACATGCATAAAATATAGTCTCACACACATACAAAAATATGTAGTCTTACACATGTACATAAATATATAGTCTCACACGTATGCATAAATAAAGTCTTACAAACACACACTTACACAAACACTCCATGTTCAACAACTAGCTAGCCCGCTGTAACGACTTTTCCCTTGACACCTTTTCGTTCCTATGGTATTATGTTTTTTGGGAGGTTCTTTTCCACAACACTGATCTTCTTAGGAAAGTCTATGAATAGCGGTATCTCATCGTAGTTATTGTAAGCTTCAACATCGTCCACGCCATCAACTCCAATAATGTGTTGTTTCCTGGAGGCAACCACGTGCTTTGTCTTCTTCTTCGGGGGGAGGTTACTTTGTGGGTCAGACATATAGAAAACTTGTGCGACACATGAAGCAAGCACCCAAGGGTCATCTTGGTAGCCTAGATTCTTGAGGTCCATGACTCTCAATCCGATCTTGTTTAGTTGGTGTTGTTTGATCCAGCGGCATCGAAACAGGGCCACTGTTATATCCCTTCTATAGTCAAGTTCCCATATCTCTTCAATGATGCCAAAGTATTGGATCTTTCGCCCTAATCCATCGAGAGCCTCTATTCGAACACCGTTGTTTTGGTTCACATATTTACTATCCTTTGCGTGGGTACAGTACGTATACCCATTGATGTCATAAGCATTCCAAGATGTCACTTGTCTCGATGGCCCCTCCACCAACCTACTGATGGTAATAGAGTCTATGGTTTCTCTAGATAGTATGTTTTGGTCCTTCAACCATGTAGTTAGTCATTGCTTATGTTGTTTCCGGACCCAATCATCCGAATGGCCATTTCTCTCTGTCATAATGATAGTCAAGTGTTCATCAATGTACGGTTGCATTAGTTGTGTACTCTGCAAGACACTGTAATGCACCCGACTCACCTCTTTGTAATCATGGTCAATGAACACTTTTCTACCACTGGTGCCCTTCCTAGCTAGCCTACCCTTGTGACGAGAATTGGGTTGACCAATCCCTTTCTGTACTTTTAGGTATTCTTGACAGCACTCGATGACTTCTTTAGTACTGTAACCCTCTATCACGGAGCCCTCTGGGTATGCTCGATTATGCACGTATCGACTTAGAAATGACATGAACCGCTCGCAGGACCATATTTCATGCAAGTAGAAAGGGCCTAGCGCCTGTATTTGATGAACCATGTGAATCATGAGCTGTGGCATTATATCAAAAAAAGCAGGAGGCAAACACATCTCCAGTTGGTTTTGTGTCTCCATCACAAATTCTGTAGGTCACTCAGCTCTTGCTTGCCAATTGTCTTTTGTGAGATCTTTGAAAAGAAGTAGCACATGCGGGTGATGGCCATTTTCAAGAACTCTAGCTTTATAGCCTGATTGCAATAGGTAGAAACAATGTCAGCATCACATGGCAATCATGAGCCTTGCAGTGTGTTATTGACAAGTCCTTCATCGACACTAGCTTCTTCACATTTGCTGAAAACCTAGTTAGGACTTTGATCCCCCTCAGGAAAGTGCATATAGCTCTCTTCTCGTCTGGTGTTAGGTTGAAGCACACCGTGGGTAGATTGTATTTTCCATTAGCCTCATGTACCGAGTGAAGTTGTGCCATCACGTTTAGCTACACCATGTCTTTCCATGCTTTCAGACCATCCTTTGACTTGCCTGTGTCCATCAAGGTAGCAATGAGACTCGCAAAGACATTCTTCAGCATGTGCATAGCATCTATAGCATGGGGGACCTCCAAGTCTGGCCAATAAGGCAGATACTGAAAGAAGATTGATTGTTTCTTGAAAGGTACGCCTTTGACAGGAGGTGTGCTTCTATCTCTATTCGTCCCATCTAGATTCTTCTTTCCATAGACAATGTGTATGTTTTTCACCATTCTGTACACGTGTTCTCCGTTATGACATCTCTCTGGAGGTGATTCAATCTCTAGGACATTGTCATAAAATCTAGAGAACAATTTGTTGCGGTACTTGTGACTTATCTTTAAAAAGCATCGGTTCCTTAGGTAAACTATCTTCTTGGATGCATCTAGGTACACCCATGTAGTACCATCCAAGCAAACCAAGCATCTCGTCTTCCCTTTGATCTGTCCAGACAAAGCAAATAGCGCGGGGTAATCATTGGTAGTAACAAATATTATTGCTCTACATATGAAGTCCTCCTTTCGGAACGCATCGTACATCTGCTCCCTATGCCTCCATAGCCTCTCCATTTCTTGCATCAAAGGCTCGAGGAATATGTCTATATCAATGCCTAGATGTTTAGGGCCAGAAATAAGAATAGTGAGGAGAAGGTACTTTCTCTTCTGACACAACCATGTTGGGATGTTGTACATGGTCAAGATCACTGGCCATGTGCTGTGGTCGCTCATCCTCTCGTTGAAGGGATTCATTCCATCGGTGCTCAAGCCAAACCATATATTCCTTGGGTCATCGCTGAATTCTTTGTGCTTCTCATCAAACCTTTGCCACTGACTACAATCAATCGGGTGTGCAATCTTATCATCATCCACCTTGCGCTCATCATCCCACCATGTCATGAGTGCGGCTTCTTTAGGGTTTAGGAAGATACGTCTCAAGCGGTCGGTCACTGGTAGGTACCACATTACCAAGGCAGGAATTCTTCTCTGCTTTGCATCGTTGCCTAATGGAGTGTCCTCTAGGGGCTGAAATTCTTGTACCTCCTTTTTTGTACCATTCTTATTCCTCTTTTTCCCCGTGGAGGGTTCGTCCCCACCATAAAGGTCATTGTTCTTGTACCGGCTGGCCCCACACCGGAGACATTTATCCAGTGACTTGAACGTTTCGCCACAAAAAAGTATACAGTGGTTGGGGCATGCATGGATTTTTTCAACCCCCATTGTCAATGGACTTATGACCTTCTTCGCTTGGTATGTGTTGGTGGGAACTGAGTTTGGTTGTGGTAGCACCCATGACAGGAGATTCAATAGATCATTGAAACTACAGTCTGACCAGCCGTACTTAGACTTCAGGATGAGCAGCTCAAGCATAAAATGTAGCAATGTCCAATGTGTCGGATAGCCCTTTCAACACCATACACAGTCTCCTTCGATGCTTTTGTCACCCTTTCCAAATTTTCTAGACCTTTCGGGCTATTTAGTAAAATCTCTAGCCCAAGGGCTCGAATCATGTCCTCCAAATCATCTTCATCCCCGACATGTGCTCCACCATCATTATTGGCACCACCTTCGTTGTTACCATCCCAACCACCAACATCACAACCTTGTTCATTACCAAACTCGAAATCCATTCATGCATCAAGCTCTGCTGAATATTGGGATAGGGATTCTATGGTTTCGTCGTCATATTCCTCCTCATCCTCGTCGTTAACAATAACCGTTTCACCGTGATGAATCCATACTGTGTAGTCCTCAACAAATCCTAGCATAATCAAATATGATCTGATAATAGTCACATCTGTCCATGCCATATGGTTCTTGCAATCTTTACAAGGGCAAATAATTATATCCTTATTTTCTTTCAATGTCGTTGCATGCTTCTTTACGGCTTCAATAAATTTATCCACCTCTTCACGGAAACCTGGCTTGAACCTTAATGAACCATACATCCAAGAGTTCATGTACTCCATCTTTTACAACAACAACAAAACAAACATTAAAGGACTACTTATTCAGATATATATAAAAATAAATCAAAGTAATAATTACTTGAGAATAATTGTATATACTTCAGATATATATGAATATAAATTTAATATAATTATATGAAGCATACAAACATACCATGGTAGAGGAAAATTAATTAATGGCCCATTTATCCATAAATAATTAAAATACATATTTATTGATTACAATAAATAATTTCAAAGACAACAATTAGTAACAATTATACTTTACCCAATATCTTTCATACAAGCCCTAGTCCAATTTCATCAAAAATAAATTTACAAAAATGAAATTAATAAAAAAACCAAACCCTAGATCTAGATCCACATACACATGAAACATCCATAAAACTAACTAATTGTTCACTAAAATTAAGAAACATGGACCAAATAAGGGTATGATCTTGTTCCCCTCCCTAATTTACCCTAGTACATTTAAAACTTGGGTCTAATTTGCTTTATAAGTAGCTCAAGCACCATAGAAGAGAGAGAAAAATAAAACTCTAATTACTCACTAACCAACCAATAAAACTTCAAAAAAAAGTGTGGAATAACATTTTCTTACCCTCTAGAACCTCTCCACCAATGAATTTGAGACCAAAACCTCCCCCCTTAGTAGAGCAATTTTTGGGAGGTGTCCAAGACCTCCCTACCTTTCTTTCATGGGTTGAAGTGAGTGACCCGAGGAGAAAGAAGGTGTTGCAGCTGTTTTATATGTGGGTCATTTGTAGGGGTGGCTGGTGATTGAGCCGCCCCTACAAATCGGAGCTATGTATACGGGGGCATTTGTAGGGGCGGCTCAATCACCAGCCGCCCCTACAAATAACAACTCCAGGGGCGGCCGGTGATTGAGCCGCTCCTACAAATCAGACCCCATTTGTAGGGACGGCTCGTATCACCAGCCGCCCCTGCTCTTCCATTTGTAGGGGCGGCCAGTGTCTGGACACCCGAGCACGCCACAGTAGGGGTGGCTCCATCACCAGCCGCCCCTACAAAAAATCGAACCGTTGCTAAAAATCGTTTTTTACGTAGTGAACTTGGATCATAAGTTGCAAGGAAAAATGTCATTTTAAGAAAACAATGTACTTAAAATTGCTTGCTTTTGAGGTAACCAACGGCTTTTGAAACTTGCTTCTCAAAATGTCTTTTTTTATTCATTGTCACTGTTTTAAAATTAGCGCAAAAGCTAGTAGAAGCCCAAAACAAAAAGGAGCCCAACTCTGGTACCATGAGCAAATTAATCAAACCCGTCCATCCACGTTTGGCATTAAACTAAGCGTAGCACAGTAAGTTTGATTCTTTATGATAAAATTTATGCACCCATGATTAAGTTCCTAAACTCAGCATCAATGCCTATATTTTTCTATATTTATTACAAGATTAAAAATTTACTTCCTGTGGTAGGTGATGTGTCCGTCCTATGGCGGCAATCTCAAGATTTGTGGATCAAATCTGTCACATGTGCTCATATGGTAGCGTAGTGTTGTGCTTGTATTATTCATGTGTATATGCGAGCGTCCCCGTCTCTATATATTCTGTGTTAAAAAAAAGTGATGATCTATATCCGAGTGAGTCGCCACATGTGCCTGTAGAGAGGCCATGTCCAAAAGTCAGTTAGACCACACGTGTGGATGTAGAGGCTAGATTTCTGTCCATTATCTATAAAAAAAAGTTAGTTTACCCTGCTGTCCTCCTCGCCTATACATAGCTAGCCAGTCCGTCTTCCATGCCACACAACAATTAGTATCTGCAGCTCCATCTTCCTCGAAGGGAAGAAAAGAATTCCCTCTCATCTCTCTCTCTGTGGCTCTCTGGTATATAGATCTATTTATCTCTCAGCCTGTAGCAAATACTATAACTAGCTATAGGCTTTCAATATTTTCATTCTCTCGTTCCATGCATGCATGGTTTTATTTATCTATCTTTTCCTCTTATTACATACCGTGCGTACTCATATATATATATATATATATATATATATATATATATATATATATATATATATATATATATATATATATATATATATATATATATATAACTACTACCATGTAGCTGGCTACAAAAATAACTTATTCTGTAGCCACTTTAAGTTACGATAATTACTATATTAATTTACGAGATTATAGTAACTTCTTACTAAGTCGTTTACTATAACGTTATTGTAAATATTCCCATGTGTTATAGTAACCCAACTAT
This sequence comes from Miscanthus floridulus, assembly GCF_019320115.1. Classification (NCBI taxonomy): domain Eukaryota; kingdom Viridiplantae; phylum Streptophyta; class Magnoliopsida; order Poales; family Poaceae; genus Miscanthus; species Miscanthus floridulus. The sequence goes on from NC_089595.1 coordinate 36,769,529, forward strand.
CGTAAATATGTATTAACATTATCGTAAATTTATATATATATATATATATATATATATATATATATATATATATATATATATATATATATATATATATATATACAACACGATCGATGCATGCATGCAAAGGTGACAGAATAAATTGAAGCTAAGGATTATTGTGCACGCAAGCACGTTGATTTAGTTGTGCATGAAAGAATTATAAATAATTAAATATAAATGTAGGCGTGAGTTCCGGTTTTTGTTAGTCGGATTTGGTTATCATCGTATGCTATAACGCTCGTTCTCTATAACTTGGACAGATAGAGATCGAGATCAGCGGCGAGGCAGATGGCTTCGCATAATAAGGAGGGCAACACCTACCACGCAGCAGTTGGTGGCAATGGCTATGGTGGCACTGTCAACATGGCCCCTCCTACGGCTACGGCACCGGCCAAGCCGGAACCGCCAATGGTGACGCAGCATGCCGAAGAATACACCACGACGTACACCGCTTACCCTGCACCTCACCGCCGTCCTCCGGCACCATACTTGCGCCCATCAAAAGTCGCCTGGTACTACGGTGGTGGTGATGGGTACTGCGGTGAACAAGCTGCTGGGGCATACGGCGGTGGATACTACAGATACCGACCTCCCAGCCGCCGCGTACGGTGGTGGTGGGTATGGGTACTGCCCTTCGCCTGAGTTTGGTTGGGTAGCTCGCGGTGGCGGCTACAGCTACTATGGCGGCGGTTATGGAGGCGGAGGCTATGGAGGTGGCGACGGCTATGGAGGCGGTGGCTATGGAGGCGGCGGCGGCTATGGAGGCGACGGCTATGGACGGCCACCAGCTTATGGAGCGTACGAGCACCACATGCGCGAACACCACCAGAGACAGGTACAGGGACATGGCCATGGCCATGGACATGGACATGGTGGAGACGGCCCTGGCAGCTGTGCTGCCATCCACGGGGAGTTCGAGCACGAACACCACACCAAGTTTAAGCATTCCACTGCTCGCCACGATGGCAAGTGCAGTGAGAATGATGAGAAGGCGCCCCACGTCACGGTACCGGCGGAGACGAAAATAGCTACCGAGGTCGTCCAAGCTTAATTAGTACTCTCGTCAATGCAAGATCAGATGATGGATGCCCTACCTACTAGCTTGTACGTACTGAATAAACTCGCGCCCGTTTTAGTTATATATATGATATATATGAAATATATAATGTATCGGTGTACGTAGGCGCCGGCCGGCTTCCCTTTCAGGACTAATTACCGGTCCATCTTAGCTTGTTAATTACGGAATAAAGTTAAAGCCTCTGCCTTCGCCATGTGCTACCTCTAATGTATACTTATTAGCCGCCGGGTCATCGTTCATCCTACCTCTATATATTTGTATGCTTTATTTTTTGTAACCCTGTACCTCTCTCTCTATATATCTTCTAGCTTGCATTATAAATGATGCAGAAAAAGCATGTATAGTAGGTGATTGTACCTAATATATATGTGGATCCAATCTTAGGAGGCAATCCTTTTTATCTACAGAGGAGGTCCAAGATTGTCTCGATCTCTGAAACTACATATTGAATTCAAGAGACGATCGGTGTATTTAGAGATAATCAAAGAAAACAATGAATATGTAAATAGATTTACAGAGGCAAACCTCTTAAGGTACTTGCCTTTGGAAATATGGCTTAGTCGGCCAACCCATTTATAAACCATATAAAAACTCAGCGCTACCCTCCATCCCCTCACTTCAGTTTCTGCCTGCTCATCTCTTTCTCTCCCACACACACAACAAATTTGCTCTTTCACCACCGCCGCCCCTTCCGCATCCCCATTGCCACCCCTCCACCTTCCCACCACTGCCTCCTCCACGAGCACAAGGCCGTGAGCTCCTGTGCACTCTCTCATGGGCAGTGCACCAACTACTTCAAACGCATGCTCTCCCAAGGCCCCTCTAGTGGTGGATCCTGCCAGGGGTGCGGCGTATCGGGCCAGGGCCGCTGCACATCAAGCCGTGGTGTAACGGATCCATCAAAGTCAGTGGTTCAAGATGGAAAGGTTGGTAGCACAATGGTGGTGCAGCACGAGTTGGATTGCAGTGTCCCCGTCCGTTACGATGGCGTTACCTACATACCGCACGGGCTCCCTTGGCCATATCTCAAACAGTAGTGGCGTTGTCCTAAAGTACCGGCGTCCACGACAAGCTCATTTCCCTTCTCCGACTTCCCTGCCCTAGATCTAGCGAGCTATTGTGGCGAGGTCAGCTGGGTCCAAAGCGATGAGCTTGACCCCCTTCTCTCAAATACGGTGAGCAACCCGTTGCCATCGTCACCACCAAGGCTTGTGTGGAAGCGGAGTGGATCTGGTGCAGATCGTCAAGGCACCGCGAGCAATACCACGGATCGGTACCTCCCCCGCCCCCAACATCCCTAGACTCTGTAGCATCTCGAGGACTTGATGGCATTCATGGAGTTGATGTGGCACATGTACTGTACAGTGGCGACAGTGTGGTCGGAGGAGGCGTTGGAGGGGCCTATGGCTAGCGCATGTTCGATGGGCTCAGCAAGTCTCTTTGATGGGTTCACCGAGCTATTTTTTTAAATTTCAAAAAGCATTTGTAGAGGTGGCAAGAGAATCTATCTCTAATAGTCTTGGATTAAAACTGGCCCTAGGCCAGAGATGATCGGCACCTCATCCTCTGTGTGGTTCATTTTTTACTGCCTCTATAAACTTCTTTTGTAGTAGTGACTATTGTAGGCCATTTGTTCTTATGCTTGTCCATGTATTTGTGTGTGAGTGTTTTGTGAGCATGTGCGTTTAGCAGTTTACAATATGTTTAGAAAAAAAATAATACAAACTTTATAAATAATAATACTGATAGGTTTACATGCACTGCTCTAGGTCAAGGTCAAGGTCAAGGTCAAGCATAATCACAAAACAACCACTGTCCAAATTATTGCTGTGATATTCTCATATTCTTCTCCAGCGGAGGACGAGAAGAAAGAGGACATTTTTATGGTACTGTGCTGAGATTTGTGCTCGGTGCGGCTATAGTTTTTGTTGGCCAGTTTATATTTTATGGTATCTAATGCCATTACATTAATACGAGGACCAAATTAATAAACAAAATGCAATATATAATTAGCTCCACCAATAATAATCTGAACATACCAATGCAAACAGGGCAAACACCAACCCCGGCGCCCCGGTATTGATGCTGCCAATAAGTATCTCTTGTGCATCGAGGCTGACACAATAAAAGGTATTACAGATTGCCGAAAGTACAAGAAGGGGAAATTTAGTGGGGACTGTTCCGTGGAGCAACCGTGGACCAACGTATGGACACGTGTCACAACTTCACGGTGGGTGTCCACGGTTGTTCATTCTATGGACACTGTCCTCACTGATTTTTCCCAATGGTTTTTTTGGGGTAAAGAGAGCTTTAATTAACCAAGTGAAACATTACCATCATTGTTCAAAAGATCTAAGACACACGCAGATGCCTGTCTCAACCAAGGTGCCATATGGGTATTCCGCCTAGCTAATTGACCCAACTCGTGGGCCAGCGCATTGCCCTCTCTCTTTACCGTTTGGAATTTCAAATTCACCAAGAGCTACAAATATTCTTTCACCTCTAGGATGATATATCGAAACTCAGAACGCTCCCGGCTATTGGATTGCATTGCTGACAAAATTATGGAGCTGTCTAGTTCCACTATCATCGGTTCCGAACACCATTGGGAGGGCAGCCGAAGTCCCTTGGCACAGGCTTGGGCTTGGGTTTCGTCCACTTATGCTCTTCGGCTTTGGAGGTTGTGAACTTTTCTCTGACCCAGCGCTGCTATGCCTTCGGCTGCTCTGGTGCTATACTGGTTACCAAAGACGGCTATGATTCCCTTAGCTGTTGGTAGCTTCTTACAAAGGTACCACGGGTGCAGGATGGCGCTGAACGTGTTGGTGACGCCTCGCCCAAATATGGCATTGTAAGGGTACTAAATCTCGACAACATCGAAGGTGATGTACTCAGTTCTGCAATTTTGTTGGTCTCCGACGGATACTGGTAGGGGTATCTTTCTGATAGTGTTCACTTTCTTTCTGCCAAAACCGTATAGGGGGTTCCAGCTGGTTGGAGAAGGTTTCTATTGAGCTTCATGTTGTCAAAGGAAGAGGTGAACAAAATATCTATGAAACTGCCTGTGTCAACGAGTATCTTTATTACTGTCCACCCAGTGACGTTGGTCTCAATTACCATAGCATCAGTGTGAGGGTAATCTCGCACTTGAGGTTGTTGCAATCGAAGGTGATGGGGATATGGGACCAACGAGAGTTTTTGTGGGGCCCTAGGTGGCCACATGGTGCACTTTCCTTAGGTGCTCTTTGTGCTGCCTCTTGTTTTCATGGTCTTCGTTGGATCCCCCAAAGATGGCGAGGATGACCCCGGATGTGGATGTAGGGTTATTGATAGTTGTTTGGGTGGATGGCTCAGTTTTGACTTGTTGTTGGTGCTGCAAAGGTTGTGTTGGGTGGATGAATGGGGGGGGGGCTTTGGGTGTGGTTCACCGGTTTCGGTGTTGAGCTTGACTACTGAGAATCTTGATTTTCTTTTCCCATGAGGAAACAAATGCACTGCTTGCTAGTGTGACTTTTGCACGGGGCGCAAAAGTGACAATAGATCTTAGATGGGTCTTTAGGCTACCCTCCTGGCATGAGGTTGTTTGGGTTCACTTCTATTGTTGGAGGGCTTAGGTGCCATGTTTGTTGTTGCTGCTTGTGAGTGGAGGGGGAGTATTGTCGATGGGATTGACGTTCACCCATTCTTCGCAAGGGTAGGCGAGTGTTGGCATTGCTCTCAGCGGAGCGTTTAGTTGGGACCTCTATGCCTCACTCTTAATCTTGTAATCGATGTTGGCTCTGTAGTATTTTCCCATCACCTTGTGGAGCTCTGCGAGGGTTGTCATAGGTTTTCTTGCCAGTCTAGAGGAGCATGACCCATATCTCAGACCATTTACAATGGCAAGGATGACGGCTTCATCAGTTTTGTTTGGGGTCTGGGCTCTAATTTGAATAAACCTTCGCCAGTAGTCTTGGAGCAGTTCTCTTTCCCCTTGCTTGCAGCTAAACAGGTCCATCGGGTGGTTTGGGGCTATGTTGACACCGTTGAAGTTGGAGCACATCTTGTCATGAAGGTCTCCCCATGATAGGATGGAGTTGGGCTGAAGGTTGGTATACCAATTTTGGGTTGTCTCTAGCTATGATGCTGAATGACTTGGCCATGGTGGCCTCGTCGTCACCTGCTACTACAACAACGACTTCATAGCTCATGATAAATTGGTGAGGGTCAATGTTTCCATCATATCTTGGGAGATTTTGTGGGTTGTATGAGGGTGGCAATATTTGTGTTTGGAGGATTTGGGACAGGGGGAACTTTGGGTCATAGGGCATGGGGGTTGGGAGGTTTCTTTGCTATGGATATTATTGAATGGGTGCAAGGAGGTGATGGAGACGAGGATAAGGTTGAGGTGGTGGAGGGGCTGGCTGGTCGGGGTGAGGGTTGGGGTTTGGGTGGGGCTTCTGATTGCCTTCGTAGTTCATGAGGTACTCATCCATTCTCGTTAGTTCCTCTTGTGCTTTGGCCATTTTCTAGCGGATTGTCTCGATCTAGGCTTGCCTTTCTGTGTTCTCGATGCAATGCTTTTCTGGTTTAGCTCCTCATGCATCTAGATTAATGCGATGAGGCCCACTTCTTCGACGTTGACGCCTTCATCTTCTATGTTGATTGCTCCCTTGGGTAGGTTGTCCTCCCTAGGGGGCAATAGTGATGATGGCCAACTCAGTGTTCTCTTCGCGTGGCGTGATGGCGGGTCTGGCGGGGGTGGTGGGACTGCTTGATTGGTGTTTTTGTGCTGCTATGGAGGTCAAGCCGAGGGCCCTGTCACTGGGGGCTGCCTAGTCGGTGCCCTTCGAGCCATGGATTGGTTGTTTGGTGGTATGATGGGGTCCCCATGAACGGTGCTAACTATGGGGACTTTGCTCTGCCTCCAAACTTTAGCTATGGAACAACAGGGTGGAGGCCGAGGGTGTCCCACAAGAAAGAAGAAAAGGGAGGGAAGACAATAGCGAGGGTAACACAACTGAGTCATAATAAATTCTAGAGTAAAAGACCAATAATTCATCGTCCCTACTACTGTGCCCACCAGGTATTTATAGGCCACACTCGGGGTATAGTGAAATTACATTTGCACTAGGGTTGACTTGTAAAACCCCTTATATACTATTGAGGGCATCTAGGTCTTTTAAACCCCTAGCCTCAACCACTCCACTTGACGCCGGTAGGGCTTCTTCTTCTAGGGCACTATTCCCTGATGAGCGACATCCATGCCTGCTTTGAAGGTCCTCGGCCATTGGCCGACCCCACAGCCATTTCCCGATCCTACAAGGCAAACGATCCAACACCTTTTTTAGGTAGGTCGAAGGTTAGTATGTAGGTGAGCCCGGCAAAGTTACCTAAAGAGTTGACCTTGTCAGGCCAAGCGTCACCAATGGAGGTTGCATTGGTGGGTTTCGAGCGAGGGCGCAAGGGTTTCTTTGCTTAGCGTTGAGACCTTGTAGCGAGGGTCTTTAGGTGGCATGTGCTAGCGAGGGTCCTGCTCCGGCCAATGGGGAGGTGGAGTGGTGTTGCGAGGGGCATTCCCCCAACAAGTATAGACCCATGGTACTTAGACCACTCTCACCAGATAGTGAAACAAAGTTAAGACATAAAACAAAAGAATGAGACTCAAGTCCCCATCTTAATCCAACTTCGCTGCCCAAACTTTGCTGCAAAATTCCAACAATACAGTCTCTCATAAGCGACTGCCTTCCCTTAGTGAAGACAAGGCACAATATATCTTGCACGCATTTGAAGCTCCACCACCCAATAGGTTGTAGTTGCACAAACCCGTCGGACGGTGTTGCATGAAGATGGATCTCCGAGGTGACACCTTCAAGGAGGAAAATGATGAGAGTCGCCAATCCCGCTTGTCTTAAAATTTGAGTCAAGGTTTTCACCTAGTAGTGGATAGGAGGGCTGTGGCATGCTATGAAAACACCTCCAAGAAGGAAAACAGTGCCCGATGGTGCCACCATTATCGAGACCGGTAAGATCACCACCAAAGGTTTCACCAGCACCTCCAAAGCACCCATGCACTATCCACACATAGAAAAAGTTCGCCACCAACACATCGGGAGCCCTACAGCTTGCCTCAAGGCCATGGCATAGCCACCCTCGAGCTCCACTACTAGCCGTGTTGCCCGTAATACCCACCAGAAAAGAAGCCACTAGCCACCATGCGATGCCTATGTGCCACCACCAAGAAGATCTGGGCCATAAAACACTGAACTGGCTACCCTAAGAGTGGCTCGATCTCCAGCCAAATCACCAGCCAGCTGACTTCGACCAATAAGCTGCCATGGGCCTTCACACCACAGATCCCATCCAGGGTAGCCAAATCCCTCCATGGCCACACTAAATCGGTCGTCGTTGTCGCAAGGATAGGACAACAGCCACCAGACCCCATGGGCACGAGAGCCAAGATAGGGAGGGCTCGTTGGTAGCTGAAATGATCCACTATTTCTTCAAAAGGGAAATCCATAGATTACATTATAATGTGATAGTCCTAGGAAGACCAAGCTATCACATTATTATTATTCAGTTGATACCACAGTCATACATCATGAATTACAGGTTTACAAGGTTAAAACATCACTGAGATACACACTATAGTACAACGCCATACTAGTAGAAATGCACACAGAACAATATCAGAGTAGACGTAGCGCCTCATCGGGTGAAGGCTCCTCCTTCACGGCAATCATCAGAGTAGACGTAGCACGTCAGTGGGTGAAGACTTCTCCTTCACAGGCAACCTTGCGCGTAGGACAAGACCACCTAATCCTTCTAATCACCGTTGTTGCAGTCGTAGACTGTTTCTAAACCTGTTGAACAATTATTAGTACGATTTGTACTAGCCATTGGCTCCCACCCTATTGTCGATGTTTGACCACCGATAGTCTGCCACGGGGGTACCCGGGGTAGTATGTTCGGGCTCTGGCGTATGCTGAACTCGATGGTTAACGCAAGAGACAGTTGATTTATCCTGGTTTAGGCCCTCGATCGTAGATCAAGTAATAGCCCTACGTCCAGTCGGCGTTAGCCTTTGCGTTGGATTGATTATGAAGTGTTGTGTTGTACAATTGTCCTGTTGAACTCCCGATCTAAGGAGCCCTGCCCTCCTTTATATAGTCAGGAGGTCAGAGTCCTAGTCGGTTTACAATGAGAGTTCCTAGTAGGATTATAGAGTAATACTACTACTAAGATTACAGGAGGAGAGTCCTAATTGGACTAGGTCTTCTTCCTTCCTTGTGGGGTATCCTATGGGTCTGTACCGACAAGCCCCCGAGCACTTCATGGTTGAGTTCTGGAAGCCTCGTCTTGTTCCTTCAGGTCTTGTCGAGTTGGAACAAGCGTCGTCCGAGTGCTTTCTTGAGTGAAACCATGTAGCGCTTCTTGAGATCTTCGAGTGGTGCGTGCTTTTTGAAGGAAAAATACATCCATCTGGGTGTAGCCCCCGAGCCTCTTACTATTTGGAACAAGGAGCTGGAGGGTCTTGTCTTGAAGAAGTCTTCTTGGTGACGTGCGCTTTTTTTTGAAAAAAGTGCACTCACTGAGTGTAGCCCCCGAGCCTCTTGCTATTTGGAACAAGGAGCTAGAGGGTCTTGAATCTGAGTTGTTTGATAGAACCGTATACCTCTCCTTTTGCAGCCCCCGAGCATATATCCGGGTTGTTTTGTTCAGGAAGAACTCGAAAGTAGTGTTTTGGCATTTTCTCTGGTAGTCTGCTGTTGTCAGATGTAGTTGTATGGTGGTGGTTGAGTTTGAATGCCTTTTGTTCACGAGTTGTACTGTATCGGTATATTCTTCCGAATATGCTTGTCCTCGAGTACTATTCCCTCTCGCCTGAGTCTTCCATTATTGAGTCCTGTCTTTTTGTTGTGTCCTTTGTTAATCTTATTTTGTTGGTACTCCTAGTCCATGTGCGCCGCTCCTTTGGTCTATAAATACCCTCCCGGAGTGCTTGCTTTCATCCATTGAACATTCTTGTTGTAGTTGGAGGAGGTCTTGCGATAGGGATTAGAGGTAGGCTAATCCCGCGGCAGCAATGTACCAGGATGTGCGTGGCGGTAGTTGGAGGGGGTCTTGTGATGTGGACTTTGTTCCTTCATCTGGCAGTTCTAGGTTGATCTTCGTCACCTGTCTTGATACTGTCCAGTGCAGATCAACACCATATTTAGCATCACATCGATCTTGGGTAGACAGATAGCTACCGGCCTTCTCTGCTCCATGTTGTCCTGCCGTGCTGTTGATTTCTGCCTTGGATGCACCGTGTCAGTCCTTTGAAGAAAACAGTGTATCCGATGGCGGTTTGTCTATCCGAGTAGCAATTTGGGGCATGTAGTCGTTCCAGAGTCTAGTCGTGTCCGTGTTCTTCTTTGCTACTTTGCTTTTCGTGGTACTAAGTACGTTGGGTCTTGTAAGACTTGTAATCTTCTATTTTTGAAGTCGCTTGTAATGGAAAGAATCTTTGTCTTCTGAGTTGTTATTTACTTTTCTGCTATAGTTCCGGTTCCTCATGATATTCTCGAGTTCTTTTCATAAGAACCGAGTTCTTATGTTCCTTGTGAAGTTGCCTTTTCTTTTCTTCTTTGTTGACGGGATGTTCTTGCAGTTATCTGATAACTCCGCAGCATCGCTGAATGGATAAGTCTGAAATCTGCCCGTTGAATCATACCGTTGTGTGGATTTGTGCCCTCCGTCATTTTAGCTGTGTCGGTAAATGGACCGTTGCATTCTCACATGGTGCTTTAACGGGCCTGGTGGGCCGTTTTTAACGCTGTAAAATCTATTTAAAGACCCTTCGTCTTCTTTTTCTTTACTGCCTTCAAACCCTAGCTCTCAGTCATCCGCCGTCGCCATTGCCGCCGCCGTCTTTAGCGCCGCTATCAAGTCTTTCTCTTCCCCTAGTCACTTTTTTTCCTTCGTTAGTATATGGGTAAGAAGAAAACCGCAAGCAAGTCCCAATCTTCCTTCGTGGACGAGGAATCTTCACTCCCCGTGATTGAGAATTAGGAATTTGTTGCCATGAGGGCCGCCTAGAAGTCTTGGCCGACTCCGACGACCACCGAGGAGCAGCTCCGTGAGCTTGTCAGCAACAGTTTGATCCAGAGCAAGGCCATTGCTGAATGGAGAGTTCTAGGTGAGCATCGGGTCCCTGTCCCAGGTCCTGGTGAGATTGTCCTTTTTGTCTCTTTCATTTGTGCTGGACTCTGCCTTCCTGCCTCTACTTTTCTTCATCAGTTTCTCAGCTACTTTGGGATTTGCTTGAACCATCTTGCTCCTAATGCGGTCCTTCACCTTTCTGTCTTTGTTCATCTTTGTGAAGCTTTCCTCAGAATTCCCCCTTCTCTTTCTCTGTTCCATTACTTCTTTCGCCTGAAACCCCAACCCCACCGCGAAGAGACCAGCGTTCTTGGTTGTTGTGGGATTCAATTTCACCAGGGTCTTAAGAGCAAGTTCTTTGACTATGACCTGGTTGATTCTATAAAGGATTGGCGTGCCGACTGGTTTTATGCCGCCAATCTGATCCCTTCCCTTGCTGTTCACTCTAGATCTGGTCCCATGGTTAATGACCGATGGGATAAGAACCCTGTGTCGCCCGCTGAGGTCCAGGCAATCCAACCACTCCTTAATAGGATTAGTATGCTGAAACAGCAGGTTTAACCGGTTTCGGTATTGTTTTGAGTTTTCTTCATCGCCGAGTTCAGCCTTTGAAGGAGCGAGAGCACCTTGGCTTCAAGTACTCGGGTGCTGAGGATCCTTCTCACATGGTCCTAGCTCTTGAGCTGACTAATGAGGAGGTACTCGAGTGTCTCCAGAAGATGCTGAAGGGAGCAAGTGTTATCTCGCCTACCGTCTCTGAGTTCTCCGCCAACAACCCGCCTCCAGCTGTAAATTGTTTTCTTCTCGTTCGGGTACTTTATGTATTCTTGCTGTATCTTTCTTTGTTTAACTTTTCCTTGCGTTGTTGTCTTATTCTTTTTCATAGGAATTTGGGCGCAACTTTGTTGACCCAATCCCTTCTCTTGCTGTTCCCCCTGTCGTGGTGAAAACTAAGAAGGAACTCGCCGTAGCTTCTACAACCAGTAAGTCCCCAATCTCCACAGCGTTTCTTGGAGTTTCTTTCGGATTTGTTGATGTATATGAAGAATATGTTCCTCGTCTAGTCCCCCGTGGTCCTCATAGTGTCTCGAAGAGGGGGTGAATGGATGGGTCTTCATCTGGCCTGCCTGCTTCCAAGATATCTCGCAAGCCAAGTACTCCTCTAGGTACTCCAGTTGTAGCTAGCATGCTCTTAGGTGAGCATATTTATACTCTTTGTCCCTTTGTTTTCTTGTTATTGTCTTGAACCGAGTGCTTTTATTCTTTTTTCAGCGGGTGCCTTGGTGGCCTTGGTCGAGACCGAGGGGGAAGAGGATGATGAAGTACCCCTTATCATGCGGCGGTGAGTTGTTTTCACATTCCCCTTCTATTGAATTTGTCTTCTTTGTTTTGATTTTTAGTCTTGATCTTTTTTGATGTAACCGGATGTCGGGTACAAGTTCTTCTGAGGCTCCCGCGTCGGCTTCTTCTAAAGCTCCGGTGTTGAGTTCCTTGGTGCCGAGCTCTCCCGCACCTCCGGTGCCGAGTTCTACTGTGGCTCTGGCCCCGGCTTCTTCTGGGGCTGCAGTATCGGCTATACCGCTCTTGTCGCCAAGTGGCGGGGATGTTTTTGCTGCCATGGTCCCCCTGTTAGGTCTTCTTTTAGCTTCGCGAGGAAGAAGGTGGTCGGGTGAGTAGATTCTGGCTCCATCCTTTTGCTTCTGTTCTCCTTTTTCCTGGTTCTCATCGGCAATTTATTTTATCAATTTTTAGTCCTCTGCCTTCTCTCGCTTCTTCGTCGACTTCTTCTCAGCCCTCCGTTGTGCCACCGAGTACCGAGCTTCAGTATTCGCAGCGTATTGTTGGTGAAGTGGCTGGCGATGGCGCTGCTGCAGACTTGGCTACCCCGGAGGTGACCGTGGCCATTGCATCGTGTCCTTCTGAGGGATTGGACTCGGCTTCCCAGGAGGTCGCTCTGGTTATTCCTTCTTCACCTTAGCCGGGCTCTCCTTCTCCTTCTCTTGCCTCTGGCGGTCCTCCTTTTGCCGATGATGTGGTGCAGCAGTTCGATGCCACTCATCGGCTATCGGAATTAACTGCTGCCTGGGGAGACTTGTCATCCCTTGCGACTTCTTTTGGAGAAAAGCTCTAGGTAAGCTTTTTCATCGTTCCTTCTTTGGATGTTTGCTTTTCTTTGGTCCTTATTCTTTGTTCTTCTTTGTATCTTTTTGCTCAGTCCTTCTCTCATGATCACACCGGCTTCTTTTTCTTGTCTAAAAACAAGAAAAAGTTGTCTTCAGAAGTGAGCACCCTGAAAGCTGATCTTGATCTCCTCCGGGCTGAGCTAGAGGCTGAGCGTCAAACGCATCAGAATGAACAAAAATCCCTTCGTGCCCGGGTTGTTGAGACCGAGAAGCAGAGGGATGCCGCTCTTCAGGAGGCCCGAAAGAACTCGAAGGTTGTGAAAGGCTTGGAGGCCTTGAAGAAAGAGTGCAACGGTATTGAGGGTTATTTCTGTTTCTTTTTGTATTCAAACTTTTTCTTTCTGCTGACTTGTTATCTGCCGCTTCGTCTAGCTCTCCAGGTCGAAAAGCAGAAGCTGTCGGAGGGCGTTGAAGAAATGAGGACTCTTGTTCGTACAAGTCACAACAAGGCTGAGGAGGTAATTACTCATGCTGAAGAGGAACTTGCGCTTGCTAAGTTGATCAGGCGTGGAGCTGATAGCTACCCTCATCGGTGGGCTCAAGTGTCTTTTCAACTATTTTGCTCTCGGCCGGGATGCTCAGGCGTCTTTTCAGCCATTTTGCATTTTATTTCGGGTGTTAGCTTGTTAGCTACCCTCATCGATGGGCTCAAGTGTCTTTTCAACTATTTTGCTCTCGACTGGGATGCTCAGGCGTATTTTCAGCCATTTTGCATTTTATTTCGGGTGTTAGCTTGTTAGCTACTCTCATCGGCGGGCTCAAGTGTCTTTTCAACTATTTTGCTCTCGGCCGGGATGCTCAGGCGTATTTTCAGCCATTTTGTATTTTAAGAGACAACTCGGATAGAGCCATGGGATATATGTTTGTTCGAGAAATAATCATCTTTATTGATCATGAATATTGATGTGTTACAATGGTACACTGCGGTATATTTGTTGATCATGAACGTTGATTTCTTGTGTCTTGTATACATATTCTTCCGTTGATTTGTTTTTATGCGTAGAATCTTCGTAGCTGACTGATGTGCCATGTATTGTTGACTTCTTTTCCGTCTTCAGTTATGAGCTTGTATGTGCCTAGTCCGATGACTTTTGCTGACGATAAAAGGACCTTCCCATGGACTGAGTAGTTTGTGGCGCTCGTTGGTTTTTTGTATTTTTCTTAGTGCTAAGTCTCCTGACTTGTAATGATCGAGACCTGAGTATTCTTGTTGTAGTGGCGCCTTAGTCCCTGTAGGTATTTTGCTGATTGCAGGGTAGCATTTACTCTGACTTATTCTAGTGTTGTCGAGTTCTAATCTTCGGGTGTAGTTCTGCTTCTCCTTCGTCGTATTGTTCTATCCTTGGTGACGTCCTAGATCAGGTCTAGTGGGTAGTACGGCTTCTGATCCGTGTACTAGGAAGAAAGGTGAGTATCCGGTGTCTCTGCTTATTTGAGTCCTTAGCCCCCATACAACTTTGGCTAATTCTTCGATCTATTTTGACCCATAGTCTACTAGTTCTTCATACAATCTTTCGGGTGTTAGCTTGTTAGCTACTCTCATCGGCAGGCTCAAGTGTCTTTTCAACTATTTTGCTCACTGGCCGGGATGCTCAGGCGTCTTTTCAGCCATTTTGCATTTTATTTTGGGTGTTAGCTTGTTAGCTACCCTCATCGGCGGGCTCAAGTGTCTTTTCAACTATTTTGCTCTCGGCCGGGATGCTCAGGCGTATTTTCAGCCAGTGTTGTGTTGTACAATTGCCATGTTGAACTCCCGATCTAAGGAGCCCTGCCCTCCTTTATATAGTCAGGAGGTCAGAGTCCTAGTCGGTTTACAATGAGAGTTCCTAGTAGGATTACAGAGTAATACTACTACTAAGATTATAGGAGGAGAGTCCTAATTGGACTAGGTCTTCTTCCTTCCTTGCTGGGATATCCTATGGGTCCTGTACCGATAAGCCCCCGAGTACTTCATGGTTGAGTTCTGGAAGCCTCGTCTTTTTCCTTCAGGTCTTATCGAGTAGGAACAAGCGTCATCCGAGTGCTTTCTTGAGTGAAACCATGTAGCGCTTCTTGAGATCTTCGAGTGGTGCGTGCTTTTTGAAGGAAAAATATATCCATCTGGGTGTAGCCCCCGAGCCTCTTGCTGTTTGGAACAAGGAGCTGGAGGGCCTTGTCTTGAAGAAGTCTTCTTGGTGACGTGTGCTTTTTTTTGAAAAAAGTGCACTCACTGAGTGTAGCCCCCGAGCCTCTTGCTATTTGGAATAAGGAGCTAGAGGGTCTTGAATCTGAGTTGTTTGATAGAACCGTATACCTCTCCTTTTGCAGCCCCCGAGCATATATCCAGGTTGTTTTGTTCAGGAAGAACTCAGGAAGTAGGTGTTTTGGCATTTTCTCTAATAGTCTGCTGTTGTCAGATGTAGTTGTATGGTGGTGGTTGAGTTTGAATGCCTTTTATTCACGAGTTGTACTGTATCGGTATATTCTTCCGAATATGCTTGTCCTCGAGTACTGTTCCCTCTCGCCTTGAGTCTTCCATTATTGAGTCCTGTGTTTTTGCTAGTGTCCTTTGTTAGTCTTATTTTGTTGGTACTCCTAGTCCATGTGCGCCGCTCCTTTGGTCTATAAATACCCTCCCGGAGTGCTTGCTTTCATCCATTGAACATTCTATTGAAGCTTTTGTGATCACTAATCATGGTAGTTTGTGAAGTAGAGCAGCCCCCAGGGCCGGTTCCATAGTTCCTATGTACCTTGTTGTAGTTGGAGGAGGTCTTATGATAGGGATTAGAGGTAGGCTAATCCCGCGGCAGCAATGTACCAGGATGTGCGTGGCGGTAGTTGGAGGAGGTCTTGTGATGTGGACTTTGTTCCTTCATCTGGCAGTTCTGGGTTGATCTTCGTCGTCTGTCTTGAGACTGTCCGGTGTAGATCAACACCATATCTAGCATCACATCGGTCTTGGGTAGACAGATGCCTGCCGGCCTTCTCTGCTCCATGTTGTCCTACCGTGCTGCTGATTTCCGCCTTGGATGCACTGCGTCAGTCCTTTGAAGAAAACAGTGTATCCGATGGCGGTTTGTCCTTCCGAGTAGCAATTTGGGGCACGTAGTCGTTCCAGAGCCCAGCCGTGTCCTGTGTTCTTCTTTGCTACTTTGCTTTTCGTGGTACTGAGTACGTTGGGTCTTGTAAGACTTGTAATCTTCTATTTTTGAAGTCGCTTGTAATGGAAAGAATCTTTGTGTCGATGTTTGACCACCGATAGCCTGCCACGGGGTTACCCGGGGCAGTATGTTCGGGCTCTGGCGTATGCTGAACTCTATGGTTAATGCAAGAGACAGTCGATTTATCCTGGTTCAGGCCCTCGATCATAGATCGAGTAATAGCCCTACGTCCAGTCGGCATTAGCCTTTGCGTTGGATTGATTATGAAGTGTTGTGTTGTACAATTGCCCTGTTGAACTCCCTGATCTAAGGAGCCCTGCCCTCCTTTATATAGTCAGGAGGTCAGAGTCATAGTCGGTTTACAATGAGAGTTCCTAGTAGGATTACAGAGTAATACTACTACTAAGATTACAGGAGGAGAGTCCTAATTGGACTAGGTCTTCTTTCCTTCCTTGCGGGGTATCCTGTGGGTCCGTACCGACACCTATGCTTTGCTGTTTGCTTTGTGGTAAGTGGTATGCAAGGGTAAGAGCAAAGGCCTACTATTTGGATGTAATTTTCCTATGCATGTTCATAAATATTTTATAATTATTTCTCAAGTTTTAACCAGTTTCCATCCATCCATTCCATCCCATATATAACAGTCACACCAAACTCTCACATCTCATCACCACGCTCTCTAGGCGATAAGGACAACTACCTCTCATCACATCTAACAGTCACACCAAACTCTCACATCTCATCACCACGCTCTCTAGGCGATAAGGACAACTACCTCTCGTCCTTGCCTCAGCAGCTAACAGCTGGATCCAAACCAAACCAGGGGGAGAGGAGAGAATACACCACTCACTAATCAAGAAAAACATAGAGCATAGGAATGTCCATGACCGTGGACATGGCTATATGTATAGATCGATCAACTCTGCAGAGCGTGTACATCTAAAACCACAAGATCACCATCATTGACGGTGGCCCCCGTCTAGGCTGATACCGGGTTGACGTCTAACCGATACAAAATAAAAAGCTACATCACATCAAATGCAATTATCAGCACTGAAAGTAGCAATTTTCGAATCACACACGAACGGGTAGGCAGTTCGGCACACGATGTGCCGAACACCTACCAGACAGGATGTAGCCTTGGTCCGGTGGGTGTTACGCAGCAAGCTTGTCAAGAATTTTGATCTGATCCGATGTGATGCCGATCTTACCATGTTTGTATTTGTAATCAAATCTTTTAATTTACAAAGTTTTTGTGTGTTAATTGACACAGGGCTTCTAATTTGTGTGTTGTACCAAGTTAAAAACCATTATTCTTGCTCAAAGTCTGCTGCATCTCTTTAGGATTCCACGCACACGTGTCGTGTGACTGCCTTTTACTGTACTATATATGAGATATATCCATATATCCATTGTGAGCCCCAACAAGGTGAACTGGAGCACGAATCCGACGACGGCCGGAGGGAGCTGCAGAAAGGCCGTCCGGCGCGATGGCCGTAACCATAACGGCAGTGCCGGCCACCGGCTTGACGATGAACAGTATCTTGCTGCCGATGCCTTGGTCAGAGCCGGTGAAGTCTCTCCAGCAGAGGTGAGAGTGCTGGAGAAGTGTATGGCGCTAGCGTTTTTTCTTTCTCCATTTCCAGAGAATGGGACGGATGGCGGCGTGGATTTAGCAGTAGGCCCAGCATGGCACAAGTGTCTCTCTCTCTCTTTGTTGCTTCTTTAACATGCCCCATCTAGAACAGGCTACAAGTTCCTGTCAGGCCTAGCAATGAAACGTACTTGTGGCCCAATTCAAGGCTAGTATGCCATGCACTTCGTTTTTTTCTTTTTTACTTTCCTCTCCAAAAATGTTATCCTTCTTACTTTTGAAATTCATTCCATTGCTACGGTTACTTGTAATAATAATCAATTTTTTTGATAATAATCATTAAACCTGCAAGTTATCAGCCAACGCAATTACAATCGGTTATGTGAGCGTTAGAATATATCCCATCAGCTATGAACTTTTGCTACTAACACTTAGAATTCAGTGTAGCCTTTTACCAATAACCTTTGAAATTTAATGGAACCTTTTTAGTCAAGGAATAGTCCAGATTACTTCTAAGTCTGGGCTACGCCTAGATAACTCACTGAACTAACGTTAAATTTGGTTTATTTACTCCCTAAACTTGTGTTAGTTGGCTTGATTTACTTTTTAATATTTTTTCTTTTTTCTCCATGTTCAAGTTAATTTTAAATTTTAAATTTGTGAGATGATACCTAACACCATAACTTATGTTTAAAAAACACATCATAATTTTATCATTATTTTTACAGGCTAGGACATCTAACAACAAATTAATATTAGATATAGAAATTATACGAAACATAATTATGAAAAAATAATAATGTACGTTTCAAAATAAGTTATGATGTTTGCTATCACCTCGCAATTTTTCAAATTGAAACTCAACTTGTGCATGGAGAAACAAAAATAAATAAATTTTGCTAATGGGTAAATGGCATTATGGGCCGACTGAAATTGTTAGCGGAGTAAATCGAAACCAAATGTTAGTCTAAGAGGTTATCTGGACATTGGCCAAATTTGGGGCAGTAATTTGGCCTTTTTCTTTTTGAGTAATGTATCAAAGGTTTTCAAATTACAGTAACTTTTTGGTGTAAATGTTTGTAATGTGCAAAATCCGCTGCCATTTTATTTGAAGCAAAACCACTCGGATAGATTTGGGTGTCAAAATTAAACAATACTAAGAGTTGAGGTTCCATGTTTGTAAGAACCAAAAAACAGCTTAGAGCATCTATAAGAAAAATAGGCTCCAATAGGTTGTCCAAACCACTCTTTATCTTTTTCGCTCTCCAAAGCCATTATTCTTGCTCTCCATTAATAGAGAGGCTACATTGCTCTCTAAATCCAATATATATGGTAGTTTTCTTATAATTTCTTCACGCAAGAAAAAATATGACAAACCTTCGAGTGTAGATAAAGAAACAAGAGAGTCCGTTGGAGACATGGGAGCAACTTCAAGAACTTCTTTATATCCTTTCATATTAATAGGCATAGAGATTTTGGTAAAAAAAAAACTCATCCAATAGCTTCTTCTATTAGATCTCCAAATATTGTCATCATCTATTCCATATTTATCGCTAGCTAAAGATGTATAGTGTGAATGGCTATTCAAAGTGCACACAAGATATACATAGGCTATTGGAAGGTGAAAACATATATATAGAGATTTTTATTCAATGACTCACTAAATAAATATCTAGATGCTATACACATGGACCAAGCCTTAAATATTTGACGCCATGTGCCATTATTGTGGGCTATTTGCCCTCGTGATAGCTCAGTGTATTCAGTGTCTAGAAAAATAAGAACTTTTTGTATAACAGTTCATACTAATATATAGGTCTACACTACTCTAGGTCAAGCGCCGGTCAAGGTCAAGCATAATCATAAAACAACCGCGTCGGTCGCTGTCTCAATTGCTGTGAGATTCTCAAATTCTTTTCCTGCGGAGGAGGAGAAATAAAGAGGAGATTTTATTTCACTGTGCTGAGATTGTGTTTTGTATGGGCTATATTTTAGTTGGCTGCCGATCTTATCTTTTCTGGTATCTAATGCCATTACCATAATATGAGCACCAAATAAAAAAATGCAAAAATTAACTCCACCAGTGATAATCAGAACAAACGAAAGAGGCAAACTACCCAGGGTATTGATGCGGCCGATAAAAGTTGTGTTCTCTTGTGCATTGACGCTGACACCGAGTATTGATGATACTGCTGGATGGTGTAGTATTGGATTGCTGAATTAAGCTAAAATCGGCTTTACTCCCTCTATATCCTCCCCTCGTGCGAGCATTTCTTACCATCCACTACAAAGCTGGAGTATTGTTTAATGGCAATAGGAGAATCAAGGAAAGGCCTTGGACTGGCCTAGACATTCCGTGTGATAAGACAGAAATGGTTTTTATGCATCAACAGTGGTCATAGTTGGGAAAGGAGACATGACAAAATTCTGGTCATCGGCTTGGTTGAATAGAAAATCAGCAAGAAACATTGCACCAAATCTATATACTAAAGCAACCAGAAAGAACAAAACAGTTCAAGAAGCTCTCAATAGCAATAGCCAGATTCCAGCTTATTTCAGCTTATTCTCTCTCACATAACTACTATTAAATCAGCTGAAATCAGCCATAACTGGATCAGCAAAACAGGGTGTTAAGTTATAGGAAACGATAGGAACATCCCTCCGAATATTGAAAACGAGGATGAGATTCTTTGGGGATGGACATCAGATGGTGATTACACAGCCAAGAATGCTTACATGGTTCAATTCATGGGGAACTATGACAAACTGAAGATGAACCCTATTTGGAAGGCCAAAGCTGAACTAAAATGCCGGTTCTTTGTAGACTATGCATGTCAAAATTCTCACGGCGGAAAATCTACAAAAGAAAGGTTGGCAAAATGACCCAATTTGTAAGTTATGCAACAATGAACAAGAAAACCCAAGGCATCTATGCAAAGATTGCTCCTACACAAAATGAGTTTGGACAATCATCAGCGTGTTGTGGAACTTATCATCACATTTAGTGCAAACTTATAGGATTCATTCTACAAATGTTGGAGAAGATGGAGGAGAAAAATTAAAAAAGCCAAAAGAAAAGAGTTCGACGGGATCTTAATTTATTTTTGGTGGAACATATGGAAGGAAAGAAAACAGAGAACTTTTCAGCAGGAAGAGCGATGATCGGAAGAGGTTGCCTATCTCATCAAAGAGGACATTCGGCAGCATCTCGTATAGCATTTTGACAAAGACCGTGACGGATAGAGAAGCTTTGATTTTAGTCTTAAGTTTTTTTCTTCGTTTTTTACGGTCCTCTATTGCTGGAGCAATAGTGTGATCCACCGTTGGTTGGTTGTCTTTCTGGTTTTGGTTATAACTTTTTGCATCTTTCTCCTACTAATACATTTTGGCAAAGCTCTTGTCGGCTGTAACACCCTAGGTGTTTGGCTCACACAAAATTGCATCTCATTTCATAAACATGTCCATCATCTATCTCATCATGCCATTGTTACTGAAACATGTATATGCAACATTATCAATTATGTTTGTTTCATACTTGATTGCTTGTGAATGGTAGTTAGTGCAACATGTGAATGCAACATGAGTTTCTCATACCTTGAAACATGGCAACATGGTAGTGTAATATGACAAGTTTAAAATTGCAACAAAGTCATAAAACATGTGAAACATGGATTTGCAACATTAGGGTAATTTGAGTGTTTTGTTGTTTTATCACATGTGATACTTAGAAGTTGGTGTAGCACTTGTGTAGAGTGGTTAATTATGGTCTAATACACCTTAACTACACTTAGGGTAATTGATGGGACATTGTTCATGTGGACCAAAATGACTAAATTGCCCTCTAGGTGGAGGTTTGACTATAGGATGACCTATAGAGTGACTCTGTTTGACTCATTAAAAAGTCCAGCCTAGAGACCTTGCATGGATGTGCACCCTTTACCAAAGTTGTAGCCAAATTATCAATGGAACAAAAGTCTCAATATGACCATCACATGAAAATGGCTAGAACATGCTCAAACAGGGCCCACAAGTCAGGTTTCCCTTCTGATTTCAGACTTAGAAAAATTCTTCAGTCAAGCCCTGATTTACAGTTTCATGAGCCCCTCTTTACGACCTTGTATCTCCCAATCCAGACCGAATTAGTCCAAGCCCCAATTGACAATGTTGTAGTACTACTGTAGCTCTACAAATTTGCTGTTACTACCTACCGCTAACTCGGGCTAGATTACGAGCTATGAGGCGATGAAATGGTGATGTCAGTCGTGCCACCGGACCTCGATTCAGCCATTTTAGAAAATGTTTAGAGAACGCCGTGGCCGACCGGTTCAGAGGCTGGCCACCGCGTAGGCATGCATGCTCTGCTAGCACCTCCACGTCGCGTGCCCGTGCTCCCAGATGAAAGCCAAGCCAGCACCTCGCTCACTCCCTCTTCCTCTCGCCATTTCCCCCTCTACCGTTCTCTTCCACGCGAGCGCGGTGACCGAGAACACCGTGACGCCGCCGAACCAAATCACCCTAAACCGAGCGCCATTGTCCGATTCCCCTGAACCACAGCACCACCGAAAGCCCCTCCACGTCCTCGAACTCACCATAACCTCGTCTTCGCCTCAGGTAGGGCTCACCATGAAGGCGGCTCCACCGGGTCGCCATGACCGCCGCTGGTTGAGCTCGCACGTGGCTGTGTCGCTCGAGCCTCTTATTGCCCCCTCTTTCCCTTGCTTTAGGTCTAGTTAGTGATGCTCGTAGGGTAGACCATTAGGGCCGTGATGCCGTCGGCTCGCCGGAGTTGGCCAACCCGCGGCCGTGCGCTGCCATGGCCGTCGCCATTCCCCCTAGCCACCGCAATTACTGCGATTAATGGTACCCCCTAGGTGCGCACAGGGTGAGGTGAACATGCTGGTACCCATGGCCTCACCGGAGCTACCACCAGCGGCGAGCTATCGCCGTCGTTCTTCTTCCCTCCCCTGTTTCCTCTCTGACTAGCGGGGCCCGCTTGTCAGCAGCCGCGCGCGGGCGAGAGCCGACCAGTGGGCCGCGCCGTGTTTCTGGGCCACGCTGAGTGTGCTGGTGCAGCGCGTCGCGGGCCGCAGTGGCTTTCCGGGCCGGCCCAGCTAGTAGTGGATAGGGTTTCCATTTTGTTTTATTTTATTCTTTTTCATAGATTTGGGTACAGATTCAAAAATGTATATCTCTTGGTTGGTAGATCCAAATGATATGGTTCTAATTTTGTTGAGTTCCTGGTAATGTATAGTTTATATTAAAAATATAATTTATGTGCATGTTCTATTATGAAAAATGGAGTTGCTAATTATCTCTTTTAATCATGTGGGAAATAGGGGTAATTATATCTTTTCTGTGTAGCTCCAAATGGCATGAAATTTTTATGGTGTACTGCTCATATCATGAATAGCTTGTAGTTACATTTTCATACACTTTGGACACTGTATGTAGGAGTTAGGTCATTCTCTTGTTTGCATGGATGGATCTTATGTGAATTTTCATAATTTTTCTATAGATCCAGTAAAGGTAAAATTTGGTGAGTGCTATTCTTATGCTAGAATGATACTAGGGAAAATATGAAATCTGTTGCTTGATACTTTTTAATAGGGCTTTCCTAATTATGCTAGAAATAGACCTGCCATCTGTTATTTTCGATACAAGCAAGTTTTGCTTGTCCAATTGCTTTGAAATTTTTATGGTAGTCTATGTGAAGCATGAGGTAGCTACTGTAATTTTTGTAGATTTTTTTTGTATAGTTTTACTATATGTTGCATTAATCACCTAATTAACTAAATAAATTAGAAAAGGACATTAAATAATTTATTTAGAAGTTGGCACTATACTTTCTGATGTTCCTCTGGTATGCACAACAAGTTGGTAAACTTGGTTTGGTCCAATTGTGCTTTTGCATCATCACTAAATATTTAATTTAGTAAATCTACCATTTCTGGACAGATTCTATGATTACTTGAATTCGATTTGGTTAACGTAAGAATCATGCTTTGATGTTTATAAATGATTTGTAGAGAATTTCATAAGCTTTCCATAATGTCCTCTTACAAGTCATTTGAATTTGTAGAACTCTTGTTGTGATTGAATTAAGGAACTACTCATTTGCATATGAAACCTTAACTTTTGATTTAAGTATGCCTTTACTATTCCTAAGCTTGTGGTAATGTTCCTAGGTGTTAGGCCTTTAACTGAAGATGAGCATCTTTATCTTAGGTTATGCAAGTTAGGTAAGTTGATCTAGTTCTTCGAGTTAAGTTAGATACATGTTTTAAAGTGATTTGAATAGAGCTATTCTTAATCGGTAAACGAGTGTCCAGTGATGTTTTCGTTAAATACTTACTATTATCCATTCATCATGAGCATCATGTCATTCCTTATGTATCTATGATATTTATCTTGTGCATCTGCATGCAATAGGTGTACCGGAAGGGGTGACACTACTAGAATTCGAGGAACCGAGCGGGGAGTAGTAGCAGCCAACACCGGAGGTTCAGGAGGTGCAGCCCTCGGGAGAAGTGCCAGATGAGGTCGCCGTTGAGTGCCCAGATCACCAGTCCAGTGCAACTTTAGTGAAAGGCAAGCCCTGGAGCATATTAAGCCTCTTAATTTCTGAAATGCGATTAAAGTATTATTGTTACATATATATTGTTGCATTAAGTTTAGGTATTGGATGCAAACACTTGCTGCATTGGTTATCCAATCCTTGTCCAGATATTGATACCCTGAATCCTATGTAGCTTCAGGCTCATGTAGTGCTTAGCCCTGCTTAAATGCGGTAGAAAGTCAGGTGATTTCCTATCACCTATGAGCTATAGGGATATACATATGGCACGGTTGGCTATATTTGCTATCGTGGAAAAGAACATGTCTTAATTTGAATTGAAGACCTGGCGGAGGCTTGTCAGGTTTGTAGTGACTCCGTCTGTGTCACTTAAGGACCGAATCTTGGAGCCTTTCCTGTTCATGTTGAACGCATGCCTCTCTCTTAGTTGGCTAGGTCTGGAGACCGACCACGAAGCCGAGTAGCTCACCTTAGGCCGGGAGTCGATAAGTATAAAGTACGCCTCAGGAAGGGAGCCATAGGCAGTGAGTCCAAGGGCAGGTGATTTAAAAGTCCTGATCGTCCTAGGCAGAAGGGTAATCCCTAAGAGTGCTGGCACTGATCGAACCCGCTGAATTTAGGTTCCTTGAGTTGTACCAAAGGTGACCCACGGCTACCCTTGCAAAGTATGCTAGGGTGAGAGTTAGGAATACCCCCTCAGCTGAGTTGTAATTCGATTCGAGTCGTCGTCTCTCACCGGTTAGTGAGAACTTGACGGGCTTATCTCCAAAGTAGATACACTAAATAACATAATGGTTCAGGAATGATGGTATGATGATGACAGCCTTATTATACTTGCTATGGTTAATATTGTTTGCTCCTAATAAGTGAGTGCTCTAGTATAGGTGCTAATCTAGTGGACAGGTAAATGATGATAAACTTGATGCTAAGTTTAAATTGATCACTATATTCATAAGCTCTTTTATGCAACTGTGTCAAGCTAGCCCACCTCATAAGCCTTGCATGACCCTTGGTGTCCTTTATTTCTGGTTTTGACGGGCAAGTCTAGCTGAGTACCTTCTCATACTCAGGGTTTATCTCCCACCTATTGCAGATGACCAGTTCTACTTTGGTTGCTGCAAGTATTGCCTTCTCCCGGCTGGGGATGAAGACTAGACCATTGGGCATGGTCTCTCCTAGTTCTCATACCTGAAGATGCTTTTGGTGGGACATGACTAAGATCTGGCAATGTATTTGAAACTATGAAGTTATGTACTAAACTATGTTGCTTACGCAAATTTGAGAACGTATGTATGCCACCATATATTTCACTAGCCTTTAAATTTTTCTAGGTTTGTGAGGATATACGGATCATGCATGCATCATGTTCAAGCATACATGGCATTTCTTGCATTACTCCCTCCTTTAAAATTTGATGGTCTCGACTAATTAAATTTCATATCCCTTAAATTATTCTTCCCTTAAGTTGCAACTATTTGCTACAGATGGCACGCACGTAATGCACTGCTCGCAAGTCCACCGGAGGCAGGGCGCCTCATCACCAGTGAGCTCCTCGTGAGCCCTGTCCGGAGCCTACTGAGGAGGAAAGGCTGAGGGCAGAGCTGGCCTGGATGACTGCTAAGAGGAGTGCGGCTCAGTAGCATTTGGAGCAAGTAACTCAGGAACGGGATCAAAGGACCCTGGAGGTTCAGAGGTTGACAGTTGCTCACTGCAACTGTGAGCGTATGTTGATTCACGTGCTGAACCAGTGGAATGAAGCCTGGAACGAAGAGAATGCGTTGAGAGCACGATAGGTTGAGCTGGAGCAGCAGTTGGCAGCTGCAAAAGAGTACAATGACCATCTCCATGAGGAGGTTCACCTGTTACACAATTAGCTTCACCCTCTCCTGCCCCCTGATGATGAGGATGAGATGGGCTCTGGTGTCATCATGGCGGAAGATGATGATGACATTGAGATTAATGGACCTGAGGACGTTCCACCTGAAGAGGAGGAAGATGAGGAGCTAGAACCTGCTAGTGATGAAGATGGAGGAGAGATCTTCGACACTGACTCCGAGGACGATGCGTAGTTTAGCTCACTACTTAGCTAATGCGCTAGAGCTAGTCTTTTGTTGATCCTCATGCATGAACGAGTAGCTTTGTAATAAGTTAATCTTTGGGATGTAATATCGAACCCTATGTTATCTTTGATGTAAGTTTGGAACCTCTATGGCTTGGATGTAACCTATCAAACGTGTTATGCTCTGCGTATGTGAGCCTTTGATAAATTCCGTCTATGCGGTCTATAGATCTCGTTGTTGGTTAAGTTCATCGCATTAATGTGTCAATTGATGCGCTTGATGAGTTGTGTGATTGTGATGGATGATTGTGCCTCTGTTGATTGTATAAATTCATTCTCTCCAATGGAATTAGTTTGGTGTAATTATACAATTCATCTACAAAATTTTCCACATCGTTCAGTGCTCATTGGCTATGTATTTTGCAGATGGCTTATAATATTCATCGCGGTCGTAGCCTTGGAGATGAGGAACAACCACCTCCTCCACCTCTACCCACACTAGCTGAGCTAATGCAGACAGTCATTGAAAGTCAGCGCATGCTAGCTGGGGCTATGCGCCAACTGGCTAAACCGCGATGATCGACATGTCCTCCAGGGACCCGAGCCAAACAAGTATAGTAGCTTTAAGGACTTCATGGACACAAAGCCTCCCTATCTTTAGAGAGGCAGAAGAACCATTACAAGCTGATGAATGGTTGAGTACTGATAGAGCAAAGGTTTGGATTGCTCCGATTGACAGAAGGTATGAAGGCCTCGTATGCAGGACACCTAGCTCCAAGGCCCTGCAAGGCATCTGGTGGAACCATCACAGGACCACCTTCCTTGCAAACATCGAGGTGGTTTGGGACCAGTTCCAGGAAGCTTTCAGGGGACATTTTATCCCTCCTGGTCTCATGGCAATCAAGCATGCCGAGTTCATGAAGCTAACTCAAGGCAACAAGAATCTTAATGAATACCTCCAGGCATTTAACAACCTTGCGAGGTATGCTCCTGAGTTTGTTGATACTGATGCCAAAAAGATAGCTAGTTTCAAGAGGGGACTTTCCCCTAAACTGATGAAGTCTATGGGCAACTATAAGTGTGTCACCTTTAATGAGTTTATCAGTGACACCCTAACTCAGGAGAATAATGCTAAGGTATATGCTGCTTCCAAGACCCGTAAAAGAAACATTGAGGTAGGTGCTTCTCAGTCTAGGGCACCAGTGGTATCCAAAACCCAATATCGTCCACCCAATGCTAATGTCCGGTACCACCCACCTCAAAGAAGAATCAAGCTAAAACTGGTTTCCGCAAGGGGTACATAGTTTCCTTGCAAAGAATACCTCTAGGCAGGGCAGCTCCAATGTCCCACTAGCTAACAGGCCGTGCTGGAACTATAACAAGCTTGGTCACTAGGCTAGTAATTGTCCCTATCCTCCCAAGCAGAATGCTCAGGGGAACGTCCGTTAGGGGCGTGTTCACTACACTACTGTGGAGGAAATTCCATGCTGGTGAAGTGGTCACCGCTGGTAAGCTTCTTATTAATGATCACCCTGTAGTTGTGCTCTTTGATTCGGGTGCTTCACATTCCTTTGTGAGTTCTACTTTTGCATCTAAGCATAAGATGAATGTGATTACAATTATCAAGGGTGGTTATTGTATTAGTGCTGCTAGGAAATAATATCATGACTAACCAAGTAGTTAAAGATGTAAAGACTTGAGATTGGGGATCGAGAGTTCCTTGCGGATCTTGTAGTTCTACCGGGGGTAGGAATCGATGTTATCCTAGGGATGAAGTGGATGAGCGGGAATGGAGTGTTGATCGATACATCAACCCGTGTGGTAATGTTGAGAGATCCTGTGGATAAGAAGGGTTTTCTAGTGCAGTTGCCTCATGATATCGCTATCCATAATATAGCCAATGCTACCCTAGCCAAAGCCATTGAGGATATACCGGTAGTCTGTGAGTTTCCAAATGTCTTCCCTGAATGACTTGCCTGGATTACCTCCGGACCGTGAAGTAGAATTCAAGATAGAACTCATTCTGGGTATGGCTCCTATTTCTCGAAGGCCCTATAGAATGCCGCCGAATAGTTGGCTGAGCTGAAGATTTAGTTGAATGAGCTATTAAAGAAAGGTTTGATTTGGCCTAGTTCTTCTCCTTGGGGTTGTCCGGCTATCTTTGTTAAGAAGAAGGACGAGTCTCTACGCATGTGCATGGATTATCACCCCCTTAATGCAGTTACTATCAAGAACAAATACCCTGTTCCTCGCATCGATATTCTGTTTGATCAACTCTCCAAAGCTAGGTATCAGATAGTTGAGGTTTGACTACCATCAGATCAAAATTCATCCTGAAGATGTACCTAAGACAGCTTTCTCTACTTGTTATGGCTTGTTTGAATATCTTATCATGTCCTTTGGGTTGACAAATGCTCTGACACACTTTATGTACCTAATGAATTCGATATTCATGCCAAATTGGACAAGTTCGTTGTCGTGTTCATTGATGATATCCTTTGTATATTCTTAGAATGAAGAAGAGCATGATGAACATCTGAGAATTGTTTTAACTCGATTATGTGACAACCAGCTTTATGCTAAGTTCTGCAAGTGCGAATTCTGGTTGAACAAGGTACATTTTCTAGGTCATGTGTTATCTAGAGATGGAATTTTGGTTGACCCTACTAAGGTGCAAGAAGTCCTAGATTGGAAGGCACCTACTACGGTCATAGAAGTCCAAAGTTTCCTGGGTTTGGCTGGCTATTATCGTCGATTCATCCTAGATTTCTCTAAAATTGCCAAGCCCATGACTCGACTACTTCAAAAGGATGAGAAGTTTGTGTGGACCCCGAAGTGTGAAGAGGCTTTCCACACTTTGCGGACCTTACTAACTTCTGCTCCTATACTTGGCACAACCTGACATCGAGAAGCCTTTTGATGTCTATTGTGATGCATGTGGCACCAGTTTGGGGTGTGTTCTTATGCAGGAGGGCCGAGTCATTGCTTATGCTTCGCGCCAGCTTCGAAAGCATGAAATCAATTATCCTACCCATGACTTAGAGCTAGCCGCGGTTGTTCGTGCCCTGAAGATTTGGAGACATTACTTGCTAGGTAATGTGTGCAACATCTATACTGACCATAAAAGTCTCAAGTACATCTTTACTCAACCCAAGTTGAACATGCGTCAACGACGATGGTTAGAATTAATCAAAGACTACAACCTTCAAGTGCACTACCATCCTGGCAAGGCAAATGTGGTTGCTGATGCCATTAAGCAGAAAGGCCCATTGCAATTCCTTAGTTAGTGAAGACTTTCATCTAGCACACCTCCTTCATCCTATAGTACTCCACAATATCACTGTGGATTGCTCTCTTAGAAGTCGAATTATCGAACTTCAGAAGACTGATGTGGGTGTGTTTCACATCAAGCGGAAGATGAAAGAGCAGGAGACCAAGCACTTTAGGGTTGATGACAAAGGAATTCTCTGGTTTGATGATAGGCTTGTAGTACCCAAAGACAAAGGACTTAGAAATCAAATTATGGCTGAAGCCCATTCTTCTAGATTGTCCATCCATCCTGGTAGCAGTAAAATGTATCAAGATCTCAAGCTTGTATTATTGGTGGACCAAGATGAAGAAAGAAATCGCAGCCTACGTGGCAAGGTGTGATAACTGTTGCAGAGTTAAGGCTATTCACATGAAGCCTGGGTTATTGCAGCCACTCTCTATTCCTGGCTGGAAGTGGGAAGAAATTGTTATGGATTTCATTGTTGGGTTACCCACTACCAAAAAGGGTTATGATTCCATCTAGGGTTATCGTAGATCGTCTAACCAAATCCGCTCACTTTATTCCGGTGAAGTCTACCATCACCCTCACAATTATGCTGATATTTATATTCAACAAGTGGTACGTCTCCATGGTGTACCCAAATCCATTGTTTCAGATAGAGGACCGCAATTCATGGCTCGCTTTTGGGAATGCTTATATCAGAATCTTGGCACTCATCTAATCCGTAGTTCTGCCTATCATCCGCAAACATCGGGATAGACTGAGCGTGTTAATCAAATTCTTGAAGACATGCTTAGAGCTTGTCTTATCTCTTGCAAAGGCTCTTGGGAGGAATGGTTGCCTCTCACTGAATTCTCTTATAACAACAGTTATCAAGAGAGTATCAAGATGGCTCCTTTTGAAGCGCTATATGGCCACAAGTGTAGGACTCCTTTAAACTGGGTGGAACCCGGAGAAAGAAGATTCTATAGTATTGATTTTGTAAAAGAAGCCGAAGAGCAAGTCCTGAACTATACAGAAGAATATGACTTGCCGCTCAGGCTAGACAAAAGAGCTATGCTGATAAGAGAAGAAAGCCTATTGAGTTTGAAGTAGGTGACCATGTTTATCTGAAGGTATCCCCTATGAGAGGAGTAAAACAGTTTTGGAATCAAAAGGAAGCTTGAGCCTCGATATGTTGGACCTTACCGAATTATCGAGAAAAGTGGAAGAGTACCCTATAAACTCGAATCTACCACATGAAATGGGAGCTATATTCCTGGTATTACCATGTGTCTCAGCTGAAGAAGTGTCTCCGTATTCCCGAGGAAAGAGTAGCAACGAGGAGAATCGGATTGAAATCTGATCTTTCTTATGAGGAGAAGCCCATGCAGGTTCTAGATACTCAAGAAAGGGTGACTCGTAGGCGAGTAGTTAAGTGATACAAGGTAGTTTGGAATAATCATAGTGATCAGGATGCAACATGGGAGCGGGAAGATTATCTAAAAGAAAATCAACCGACTTTCTATACTAAATGGTACGCTTTCCAAATCTCGGGACGAGATTTTTCTAAGGGGGGAAGGCTGTAACACCCTAGGTGTTTGGCTCACACAAAATTACATCTCATTTCATAAACATGTGCATCATCTATCTCATCATGCCATTGTTATTGAAACATGTATATGCAACATTATCAATTATGTTTGTTTCATACTTGATTGCTTGTGAATGGTAGTTAGTGCAACATGTGAATGCAACATGAGTTTCTCATACCTTGAAACATGGCAACATGGTAGTGTAATATGACAAGTTTAAAATTGCAACAAGTCATGAAACATGTGAAACATGGATTTGCAACATTAGGGTAATTTGAGTGTTTTGTTGTTTTATCACATGTGATACTTAGAAGTTGGTGTAGCACTTGTGTAGAGTGGTTAATTATGGTCTAATACACCTTAACTACACTTAGGGTAATTGACTGGGACATTGTTCATGTGGACCAAAATGACTAAATTGCCCTCTAGGTGGAGGTTTGACTATAGGATGACCTATAGAGTGACTCTGTTTGACTGATTAAAAAGTCCAGCCTAGAGACCTTGCATCGGATGTGTACCCTTTACCAAAGTTGTAGCCAATTTATCAAGGAACAAAAGTCTCAATATGATCATCTCATGAAGATGGCTAGAACATGCTCAAATAGGGCCCACAAGTCAGGTTTTCCTGCTGATTTCAGACTTAGAAATATTCTTCAGTCAAGCCCTGATTTACAGTTTCATGAGCCCCTCTTTACAACCTTGTATCTCCCAATCCAGACCGAATTAGTCCAAGCCCCAATTGACAATGTTGTAGTACTACTGTAGCTCTACAAATTTGCTTGTTACTACCTACCGCTAACTCGGGCTAGATTACGAGCTATGAGGCGATGAAATGGTGATGTTAGTCGTGCCACTGGACCTCGATTCAGCCATTTCAGAAAATGTTCAGAGAACGCCCGTGGCCGACCGGTTCAGAGGCTGGCCACCACGTGGCATGCATGCTCTGGCTAGCACCTCCACGTCGCGCGCCCGTGCTCCTAGATGAAAGCCAAGCCAGCGCCTCGCTCACTCCCTCTTCCTCTCAGCCATTTCCCCCTCTATCGTTCTCTTCCACGTGAGCGCGGTGACCGGGAACACCGTGACGCCGCCGAGCCAAATCACCCTAAACCGAGCGCCATTGTCCGATTCCCCTGAACCATAGCACCACCTGAAGCCCCTCCACGTCCTTGACCTCACCGTAACCTCGTCTTCGCCTCAGGTAGGGCTCACCATGAAGGCAGCTCCACCGAGTCACCATGACCGCCGCCGGTTGAGCTCGCACGTGGCTGTGCCGCTCGAGCCTCTTATTGCCCCCTCTTTCCCTTGCTTTAGGTCTAGTTAGTGATGCTCGTAGGGTAGACCATTAGGGCCGTGATGCCGTCGGCTCGCCAGAGCTGGCCAACCCGCAGCCATGCGCTGCCATGGCCGTCACCATTCCCCCTAGCCACCGCAATTGCTGCGATTAATGGTACCCCTAGGTGCGCACGGGTGAGGTGAACATGCTAGTACCCGTGGCCTCACCAGAGCTGCCACCAGCGGCGAGCTACTGCCGTCGTTCTTCTTCCCTCCCCTGTTTCCTCTCTGACTAGCGGGGCCCGCTTGTCAGCAGCTACGCGCGGGCGGGAGCTGACCGTGGGCCGCGCCGTGTTTCTGGGCCGCGCTGAGTGTGCTGGCGCGCGTGTCGCGGGTTGCAGTGGCTTTTCGGGCCGGCCCAGTAGTAGTGGATAGGGTTTCCATTTTGTTTTGTTTTATTCTTTTTCATAGATTTGGGTACACATTCAAAAATGTATCTCTTGGTTGGTAGATCCAAATGATGTGGTTCTAATTTTGTTGAGTTCCTGGTAATGTCTAGTTTATATTAAAAATATAATTTATGCCATGTTCTGTTATGAAAAATGGAGTTGCCTAATTATCTCTTTTAATCATGTGGGAAATAGGGGTAATTATATCTTTTTCTGTGTAGCTCCAAATGGCATGAAATTTTTATGGTGTACTACTCATATAATGAATATCTTGTAGTTACATTTTCATACACTTTGGACACTGTATGTAGGAGTTAGGTAATTCTCTTATTTGCATGGATGGATCTTATGTGAATTTTCATAATTTTTCTATAGATCCAGTAAAGGTAAAATTTGGTGAGTGCTATTCTTATGCTAGAATGATACTAGAAAAAATATGAAATCTGTTGCTTGACACTTTTCAATAGGGTTTCCTAATTGTGCTAGAAATAGACCTGCCATCTATTATTTTTGATACAGCAAGTTCTGCTTGTCCAAATGCTTTGAAATTTTTATGGTAGTCTATGTGAAGCATGAGGTAGCTACTGTAATTTTTGTAGATTTTTTTGTATAGTTTGACTATATGTTGCTTTAATCACCTAATTAACTAAATAAATTAGAAAAGGACATTAAATAATTTATTTAGAAGTTAGCACTATACTTTCTGATGTTCCTCTGGTATGCACAACAAGTTGGTAAACTTGGTTTGGTCCAATTGTGCTTTTGCATCATCACTAAATATTTAATTTAGTAAATCTGCCATTTCTGGATAGATTCTATGATTACTTGAATTCGATTTGGTTAACGTAAGAATCATGCTTTGATGTTTATAAATGATTTGTAGAGAATTTCATAAGCTTTCCAGAATGTCCTCTTGCAAGTCATTTGAATTTGTAGAACTCTTGTTCTGATTGAATTAAGGAACTGCTCGTTTGCATATGAAACCTTAACTTTTGATTTAAGTATGCCTTTACTATTCCTAAGCTTGTGGTAATGTTCCTAGGTGTTAGGCCTTTAACTGAAGATGAGCATCTTTATCTTAGGTTATGCAAGTTAGGTAAGTTGATCTTGTTCTTCGAGTTAAGTTAGATACATGTTTTAAAGTGATTTGAATAGAGCTATTCTTAATCGGTAAACGAGTGTCCAGTGATGTTTTCGATAAATACTTACTGTTATCCATTCATCATGAGCATCATGTCATTCCTTATGCATCTATGATATTTATCTTGTGCATCTGCATGCAATAGGTGTACCGGAAGGGGTGACACTAGCTGGAATTCGAGGAACCGAGCGGGGAGCAGCAGCAGCCAACACCAGGAGGTTCAGGAGGTGCAGCCCTCGGGAGAAGTGCCAGACGAGGTTGCTGTTGAGTGCCCAGATCACCGTCCATGCAACTTTGTGAAAGGCAAGCCCCGGAGCATATTAAGCCTCTTAATTTCTGAAATGCGATTAAAGTATTATTGTTACATATATATTGTTGCATTAAGTTTAGGTGTTGGATGCAAACACTTGTTGCATTGGTTATCCAATCCTTGTCCAGATATTAATACCCTGAATCCTATGTAGCTCAGGCTCGTGTAGTGCTTAGCCCTGCTTAAATGCGGTAGAAGTCAGGTAATTTCCTGTCACCTACGAGCTATAGGGATATACATATGGCACGGTTGGCTATATTTGCTATCGTGGAAAAGAACCTATCTTAATTTGAATTGAAGACCGGGCGGAGGCTTGCCGGTTTGTAGTGACTCCGTCTGTGTCACTTAAGGATCGAATCTTGGAGCCTTCCTGTTCATGTTGAACGCATGCCTCTCTCTTAGTTGGCTAGGTCTAGAGACCGACCACGAAGCCGAGTAGCTCACCTCAGGCCGGGAGTTGATAAGTATAAAGTACGCCTCGGAAGGGAGCCATAGGCATGAGTCCAAGGGCAGGTGATTTAAAAGTCCTGATCGTCCGGGCAGAAGGGTAATCCCTGAGAGTGCTGGCGCTGATCAAACCCACGAATTTGGTTCCTGAGTTGTACCAAAGGTGACCCACGACTACCCTTGCAAAATATGCCAGGGTGAGAGTTAGGAATACCCCCTCAGCTGAGTTGTAATTCGATTTGAGTCGTCTTCTCTCACCGGTTAGTGAGAACTTGACGGGCTTATCTCCAAAGTAGATACACTGAATAACATAATGGTTCAGGAATGATGGTATGATGATGACAGCCTTATTATACCTGCTATGGTTAATATTGTTTGCTCCTAATAAGTGAGTGCTCTAGTACAGGTGCTAATCTAGTGGATAGGTAAATGATGATAAACTTGATGCTAAGTTTAAATTGGTCACTATATTCATAAGCTCTTTTATGCAACTGTGTCAAGCTAGCCCACCTCATAATCCTTACATGACCCTTGGTGTCCTTTATTTCTGGTTTTGACGGGTAAGTCTAGCTGAGTACCTTCTCGTACTTAGGGTTTATATCCCACCTGTTGTAGATGACTAGTTCTACTTTGGTTGCTGCAAGTATTGCCTTCTCCCGGCTAGGGATGAAGACTAGACCGTTAGGCATGGTCTCGCCTAGTTCTCGTACCTAAAGATGCTTTTGGTGGGACATGACTAAGATTTGGCAATGTATTTGAAAGTATGAAGTTATGTACTAAACTATATTGCTTCTGCAAATTTGAACTTGGTTTGTAATATTTTATTTGATCTCTGATGGATGTAATCTGGATGCCACTTGTGAAATGTTGTAAGGAATGATGTGTTGCGTTGAATCACTATGGTCTTGGTTTGTATGTCGGGAGTTGTTTGAAATCCTTTGTGATTTCCGGACTACCGGGATTATGGGTGCTTAAGTACAGTAACTCAAGAACAGGATCAAGGGACCCTGGAGGTTCAGAGGTTGATAGTTGCTCACTACAACTATGAGCATATGTTGATTCACGTGCTGAACCAGCGAAATGAGGCCTGGAACGAAGAGAATGCGTTGAGAGCACGACAGGTTGAGCTAGAGCAACAGTTGGCAGCTGTAGAAGAGTACAATGACCATCTCCATGAGGAGGTTCACCCATTACACAATCAGCTTCACCCTCTCCTGCCCCCTGATGATGAGGATGAGATGGGCTCTGGTGTCATCATGGCTGAAGATGATGATGACATTGAGATTAATGGACCTGAGGACGTTCCACCTGAATAGGAGGAAGATGAGGAGCTAGAACCTGCTAGTGATGAAGATGGAGGAGAGATCTTCAACACTGACTCTGAGGATGATGCGTAGTTTAGCTTACTAGTTAGCTAATGCACTAGAGCTAGTCTTTTGTTGATCCTCATGCATGAACGAGTAGCTTTGTAATAAGTTAATCTTTGGGATGTAATATCGAACCCTATGTTATCTTTGATGTAAGTTTGGAACCTCTATGGCTTGGATGTAACCTATCAAACATGTTATGCTCCGCGTATGTGAGCCTTTGATAAATTCCGTCTATGCGGTCTATAGATCTCGTTGTTGGTTAAGTTCATCGCATTAATGTGCAATTGATGCGCTTGATGAGTTGTGTGATTGTGATGGATGATTGTGCCTCTGTTGATTGTATAAATTCATTCTCTCCAATGGAATCAGTTTGGTGTAATTATACAATTCATCTACAAAATTTTCCACATTGTCAGTGCTCATTGGCTATGTATTTTGCAGATGGCTTATAATCTTCATCGCGGTCGTAGCCTTGGAGATGAGGAACAACCACCTCCTCCACCACTGCCCACACCAGCTGAGATAATGCAGACAGTCGTCGAAAGTTAGCGCATGCTAGCTGGGGCTATGCGCCAACTGGCTAACCGCGATGATTGACATGTCCGCTAGGGACCTGAGCCAAACCAGTATAGCTGCCTTAAAGGACTTCATGGACACAAAGCCTCCTATCTTTAGAGAGGTAGAAGAACCATTACAAGCTGATGAATGGTTGAGTACGATAGAGCAAAGGTTTGGATTGCTCTGATTGATAGAAGGTATGAAGGCCTCGTATGCAGGACACCAGCTCCAAGGCCCTATAGGCATCTGGTGGAACCATCACAGGACCACCTTCCCTGCAAACGTCGAGGTGGTTTGGGACCAGTTCCATGAAGCTTTCAGGGGACATTTTATCCCTCCTGGTCTCATGGCAATCAAGCATACCGAGTTCATGAAGCTAACTCAAGGCAACAAGAGTCTTAATGAATACCTCCAGGCATTTAACAACCTTGTGAGGTATGCTCCTGAGTTTGTTGATACTGATGCCAAAAAGATAGCTAGTTTCAAGAGGGGACTTTCCCCTAAACTGATGAAGTCTATGGGCAACTGTAAGTGTGTCACC
The DNA here is from genome assembly GCF_019320115.1 of Miscanthus floridulus. Taxonomy (NCBI): domain Eukaryota; kingdom Viridiplantae; phylum Streptophyta; class Magnoliopsida; order Poales; family Poaceae; genus Miscanthus; species Miscanthus floridulus. The sequence continues at coordinate 36,806,255 of NC_089595.1, forward strand.
TTTAATGAGTTTATTAGTGACACCCTGACTCAGGAGAATAATGATAAGGTATATGCTGCTTCCAAGACCCATAAAAGAAACTTTGAGGTAGGTGCTTCTCAGTCTAGGGCACCAGTGGTATCCAAAACCCAATATCATCCACCCAATGCTAATGTCCGGTACCGCCCACCTTAGAAGAAGAATCAAGCTAAAACTGGTTTCCGCAAGGGGTACATAGTTTCCGTGCTAAGGAATACCTCTGGGCAGGGCAGCTCCAATGTCCCACCAGCTAACAGGCCATGCTGGAACTGTAACAAGCCTGGTCACTGGGCTAGTAATTGTCCCTATCCTCCCAAGCATAATGCTCAGGGAAACGTCCGTTAGGGGCATGTTCACTACACTACTGTGGAGGAAATTCCTGCTGGTGAAGTGGTCACCGCTGGTAAGTTTCTTGTTAATGATCACCCTACGGTTGTGCTCTTTGATTTGGGTGCTTCACATTCCTTTGTGAGTTCTACTTTTGCATCTAAGCATAAGATGAATGTGATTATAATTGTCAAGGGTGGTTATTATATTAGTGCTGCTGGAAATAATATCATGACTAACCAAGTAGTTAAAGATGTAAAGATTGAGATTGGGGATCGAGAGTTCCTTACGGATCTTGTAGTTCTACTGGGGGTAGGAATCGATGTAATCCTAGGGATGAAGTGGATGAGCGAGAATGGAGTGTTGATCGATACATCAACCCGTGTGGTAATGTTGAGAGATCCTGTGGATAAGAAGGGTTTTCTAGTGTAGTTGCCTCATGATATCGCTATCCACAATACAGCCAATGCTACCCTAGCCAAAGCCATTGAGGATATACCGGTTGTCTATGAGTTTCTAGATGTCTTCCCTGATGACTTGCCTAGATTACCTCCAGACCGTGAAGTAGAATTGAAGATAGAACTCATTCTGGGTACGGCTCCTATTTCTCGAAGATCCTATAGAATGCCGCCCAATGAGTTGGCTGAGCTAAAGATTCAGTTGAATGAGCTATTAAAGAAAGGTTTGATTCGGCCTAGTTCTTCTCCTTGGGGTTGTCCGGCTATCTTTGTGAAGAAGGAGGACGAGTCTCAACGCATGTGCATGGATTATCGCCCCCTTAATGCTATTACTATCAAGAACAAATACCCTCTTCCTCGCATCGATATTCTATTTGATCAACTCTCCAAAGCTAAGGTATTCTCCAAGATCGATTTGAGGTCTAGCTACCATCAGATCAAAATTCATCCTGAAGATATACATAAAATAGCTTTCTCTACTCGTTATGGCTTGTTCGAATATCTTGTCATGTCCTTTCGGTTGACAAATGCTCCGACACACTTTATGTACCTGATGAATTTGGTATTCATGCCGGAATTGGACAAGTTCATTGTCGTGTTCATTGATGATATCCTTGTATATTCTCAGAATGAAGAAGAGCATGCTGAACATCTGAGAATTGTTTTAACTCGATTACGGGACAACCAGCTTTATGCTAAGTTTAGCAAGTGCGAATTCTGGTTGAACAAGGTACCTTTTCTAGGTCATGTGTTATCTGGAGATGGAATTTCGGTTGACTGTACTAAGGTGCAAGAAGTCCTAGATTGGAAGGCACCTACTATGGTCACAAAAGTCCAAAGTTTCCTGGGTTTGGCTGGCTATTATTGTCGATTCATCCCAGATTTCTCTAAAATCACCAAGCCCATGACTCAACTACTTCAAAAGGATGAGAAGTTTGTGTGGACCCCGAAGTGTGAAGAGGCTTTCCACACTTTGCGGACCTTACTAACTTCTGCTCCTATATTGGCACAACCTAACATCGAGAAGCCTTTTGATGTCTATTGTGATGCATGTGGCACCGGTTTGGGGTGTGTTCTTATGCAGGAGGGCCGAGTCATTGCTTATGCCTCGCGCCAGCTTCGAAAGCATGAAATCTGTTATCCTACCCATGACTTAGAGCTAGCCGTGGTTGTTCATGCCCTGAAGATTTGGAGACATTACTTCCTAGGTAATGTGTGCAACATCTATACTGACCATAAAAGTCTCAAGTACATCTTTACTCAACCCGAGTTGAACATGCGTCAACGACGATGGTTAGAATTAATCAAAGACTACAACCTTCAAGTGCACTACCATCCTGGCAAGGCAAATGTGGTTGCTGATGCCTTAAGTAGAAAGGCCCATTACAATTCCTTAGTTAGTGAAGACTTTCATCTGGCACACCTCCTTCATCCTATAGTACTCCACAATATCACTGTGGATTGCTCTCTTAGAAGTCAAATTATCAAACTCTAGAAGACTGATGTGGGTGTGTTTCACATCAAGCGGAAGATGAAGAGCAGGAGACCAAGCACTTTAGGGTCGATGATAAAGGAATTCTCTGGTTTGATGATAGGCTTGTAGTACCCAAAGACAAAGGACTTAGAAATCAAATTATGGCTGAAGCCCATTCTTCTAGATTGTCCATCCATCCTGGTAGTAGTAAAATATATCAAGATCTCAAGCTATATTATTGGTGGACCAAGATGAAGAAAGAAATCGCAACCTATGTGGCAAGGTGTGATAACTATTGCAGAGTCAAGGCTATTCACATGAAGCCTGGGTTATTGCAGCCACTCCCTATTCCTGGTTGGAAGTGGGAAGAAATTGTTATGGATTTCATTGTTGGGTTACCCACTACCAAAAAGGGTTGTGATTTCATATGGGTTATCATAGATCGTCTAACCAGATCCGCTCACTTTATTCCAGTGAAGTCTACCTATCACCCTCATAATTATGCTGATATTTATTTTCAACAAGTGGTACGTCTCCATGGTGTACCCAAATCCATTGTTTCAGATAGAGGACCACAATTCACGGCTCGCTTTTGGGAATGCTTACATCAGAATCTTGGCACTCATCTAATCCGCAGTTCTGCCTATCATCCGCAAACATCGGGACAGACTGAGCATGTTAATCAAATTCTTGAAGACATGCTTAGAGCTTGTCTTATCTCTTGCAAAAGCTCTTGGGAGGAATGGTTGCCTCTCGCTGAATTCTCTTATAACAACAGTTATCAAGAGAGTATCAAGATGGCTCCTTTTGAAGTGCTATATGGTCGCAAGTGTAGGACTCCTTTAAACTGGGTGGAACCCGGAGAAAGAAGATTCTATGGTATTGATTTTGTAAAAGAAGCTGAAGAGCAAGTCCAAACTATATGGAAGAATATGACTGCCGCTCAGGCTAGACAAAAGAGCTATGCTGATAAGAGAAGAAAACCTATTGAGTTTGAAGTAGGTGACCATGTTTATCTGAAGGTATCCCCTATGAGAGGAGTAAAACGTTTTGGAATCAAAAGGAAGCTTGAGCCTCGATATGTTGGACCTTACCGAATTATCGAGAAAAGTGGAAGAGTAGCCTGTAAACTCGATCTACCACGTGAAATGAGAGCTATATTCTCGGTATTCCATGTGTCTCAGCTGAAGAAGTGTCTCCGTATTCCCGAGGAAAGAGTAGCAACGAGGAGGATCGAATTGAAATCTGATATTTCTTATGAGGAGAAGCCCGTGCAGGTTAAGGATACTCAAGAAAGGGTGACTCGTAGGTGAGTAGTTAAGTTATACAAGGTAGTTTGGAATAATCATAGTGATCGGGATGCAACATGGGAGCGGGAAGATTATCTAAAAGAAAATCATCCGACTTTCTATACTAAATGGTACGCTTTCCAAATCTCAGGATGAGATTTTTCTAAGGGGGAAGGCAGTAACACCCTAGGTGTTTGGCTCACACAAAATTGCATCCCATTTCATAAACATGCGCATCATCTATCTCATCATGCCATTATTACAGAAACATGTATATGCAACATTATCAATTATGTTTGTTTCATACTTGATTGCTTGTGAATGGTAGTTATGCAACATGTGAATGCAACATGAGTTTCTCATACCTTGAAACATAGCAACATGGTAGTGTAATATGACAAGTTTAAAATTGCAAAAAAGTCATGAAACATGTGAAACATGGATTTGCAACATTAGGGTAATTTGAGTGTTTTGTTGTTTTATCACATGTGATACTTAGAAGTTGGTGTAGCACTTGTGTAGAGTGGTTAATTATGGTCTAATACACCTTAACTACACTTAGGGTAATTGATGGGACATTGTTCATGTGGACCAAAATGACTAAATTGCCCTCTAGGTGGAGGTTTGACTATAGGATGACCTATAGAGTGACTCTGTTTGACTGATTAAAAAGTCCAGCCTAGAAACCTTGCATCGATGTGCACCCTTTACCAAAGTTGTAGCCAATTTATCAAGGAACAAAAGTCTCAATATGACCATCTCATGAAAATGGCTAGAACATGCTCAAACAGGGCCCACAAGTCAGGTTTTCCTGCTGATTTCAGACTTAGAAATATTCTTCAGTCAAGCCCTGATTTATAGTTTCATGAGCCCCTCTTTACAACCTTGTATCCCCAATTGACAATGTCATAGTACTACTGTAGCTCTACAAATTTGCTGTTACTACCTACCGCTAACTCGGGCTAGATTACGAGCTATGAGGCGATGAAATGGTGCTGTCAGTCGTGCCACCGGACCTCGATTCAGCCGTTTTAGAAAGTGTTCAGAGAACGCCGTGGCCGACCAGTTCAGAGGCTGGCCACCGTGTGGCGTGCATGCTCTGCTAGCACCTCCACGTCGCGCACCCATGCTCCCAGATGAAAGCCAAGCCAGTGCCTCGCTCACTCCCTCTTCCTCTCACCATTTTCCCCTCTGCAATTCTCTTCCACACGAGCACGGTGACCAGGAACATCGTGATGCCACCGAGCCAAATCACCCTAAACCGAGCGCCATTGTCCGATTCCCCTGAACCACAGCACCACCGTGAGCCCCTCCACGTCCTCGACCTCACCGTAACCTCGTCTTTGCCTCAGGTAGGGCTCACCATGAAGGCGGCTCCACCGGGTCGCCATGACCGCCGCCGGTCGAGCTCGCATGTGGCTATGCCGCTCGAGCCTCTTACTGCCCCCTCTTTCCCTTGCTTTAGGTCCAGTTAGTGATGCTGATGCTCATAGGGTAGACCATTAGGGCCGTGATGCCGTCGGCTCACCAGAGCTGGCCAACCCGCGGCCTTGCACCGCCATGGCCGTAGCCATTCCCCCTAGCCACCGCAATTGCTGCGTTTAATGGTACCCCTAGGTGTGCACGGGTGAGGTGAACACGCTGGTACCCGTGGCATTGCTAGAGCTGCCACCGGCGGAGAGCTACCGCCGTCGTTCTTCTTCCCTCCCCTATTTCCTCTCTGACTAGCGGGGCCCGCTTGTCAGCAGCCACACGTGGGCGGGAGCCGACCGTGGGCCGCGCCGTGTTTCCAGGCTGCGCTGAGTGTGCTGGCATGCGCATCATGGGCCACAGTGGCTTTCTGGGCCGGCCCAGCAGTAGTGGATAGGGTTTCCATTTTGTTTTGTTTTATTCTTTTTCACAGATTTGGGTACAGATTCAAAAATGTATATCTCTTGGTTGGTAGATCCAAATGATGTGGTTCCAATTTTGTTGAGTTCCTGGTAATGTCTAGTTTATATTAAAAATATAATTTATGCCATGTTCTATTATGAAAAAAGGAGTTGCTAATTATCTCTTTTAATCATGTGGGAAATAGGGGTAATTATCTTTTTCTGTGTAGCTCCAAATGGCATGAAATTTTTATGGTGTACTGCTCATATCATGAATAGCTTGTAGTTACATTTTCATACACTTTGGACACTATATGTAGGAGTTAGGTAATTCTCTTGTTTGCATGGATGGATCTTATGTTAATTTTCATAATTTTTCTATAGATCTAGTAAAGGTAAAATTTGGTGAGTGCAATTCTTATGCTAGAATGATACTAGGAAAAATATGAAATCTGTTGCTTGACACTTTTCAATAAGGTTTCCTAATTATGCTAGAAATAGACCTGCCATCTGTTATTATTGATACAACAAGTTCTGCTTGTCCAATTGTTTTGAAATTTTTATGGTAGTCTATGTGAAGCATGAGGTAGCTACTGTAATTTTTGTAGATTTTTCTATACAGTTTTACTATATGTTGCTTTAATCACCTAATTAACTAAATAAATTAGAAAAGGACATTAAATAATTTATTTAGAATTTGGCACTATACTTTCTGATGTTCCTCTGGTATGCACAACAAGTTGGTAAACATGGTTTGGTCCAATTGTGCTTTTGCATCATCACTAAATATTTAATTTATTAAATCTACCATTTCTAGATAGATTCTATAATTACTTGAATTCAATTTGGTTAGCGTAAGAATCATGCTTTGATGTTTATAAATGATTTGTAGAGAATTTCATAAGCTTTCCAGAATATCCTCTTGCAAGTCATTTGAATTTGTAGAACTCATGTTGTGATTGAATTAAGGAACTACTCGTTTGCATATGAAACCTTAACTTTTGATTTAAGTATACCCTTACTATTCCTAAGCTTGTGGTAATGTTCCTAGGTGTTAGGCCTTTAACTGAAGACGAGCATCTTTATCTTAGGTTATGCAAGTTAGGTAAGTTGATCTTGTTCTTCGAGTTAAGTTAGATACATGTTTTAAAGTGATTTGAATAGAGCTATTCTTAATTGGTAAACGAGTGTCCAGTGATGTTTTCGTTAAATACTTACTGTTATCCATTCATCATGAGCATCATGTCATTCCTTATGCATCTATGATATTTATCTTGTGCATCTACATGCAATAGGTGTACCGGAAGGGGTGACACTACTGGAATTTGAGGAACCAAGCGGGGAGCAGCAGCAGCTAACACCGGAGGTTCAGGAGGTGCAGCCCTCGGGAGAAGTGCCAGACGAGGTCGCCGTTGAGTGCCCGGATCACCGTCCATGCAACTTTGTGAAAGGCAAGCCCCGGAGCATATTAAGCCTCTTAATTTCTGAAATGCGATTAAAGTATTATTGTTACATATATATTGTTGCATTAAGTTTAGGTGTTGGATGCAAACACTTGCTACATTGGTTATCCAATCCTTGTCCAGATATTGATACCCTGAATCCTATGTAGCTCAGGCTCGTGTAGTGCTTAGCCCTGCTTAAATGTGGTAGAAGTCAGGTGATTTCCTATCACCTGCGAGCTATAGGGATATACATATGGCATGGTTGGCTATATTTGCTATCATGGAAAAGAACCTATCTTAATTTGAATTGAAGACCGGGCGGAGGCTTGCCGGTTAATAGTGACTTCGTCTGTGTCGCTTAAGGACTGAATCTTGGAGCCTTTCCTGTTCACTGTTGAACACATGCCTCTCTCTTAGTTGGCCAGGTCTGGAGACCGACCACGAAGCCGAGTAGCTCACCTTAGGCCGGGAGTCGATAAGTATAAAGTACGCCTCGGAAAGGAGCCATAGGCGTGAGTCCAAGGGTAGGTGATTTAAAAGTCCTGATCGTCCTGGCAGAAGGGTAATCCCTAAGAGTGTTGGTACTGATCGAACCCATGAATTTGGTTCCTGAGTTGTACCAAAGGTGACCCACGGCTACCCTTGCAAAGTATGCCTGGGTGAGAGTTAGGAATACCCCCTCAGCTGAGTTGTAATTCGATTCGAGTCGCCGTTTCTCACTGGTTAGTGAGAACTTGACGGGCTTATCTCCAAAGTAGATACACTAAATAACATAATGGTTCAGGAATGATGGTATGATGATGACAGCCTTATTATACCTTCTATGGTTAATATTGTTTGCTCCTAATAAGTGAGTGCTCTAGTACAGGTACTAATCTAGTGGATAGGTAAATGATGATAAACTTGATGCTAAGTTTAAATTGGTCACTATATTCATAAGCTCTTTTATGCAACTATGTCAAGCTAGCCCACCTCATAATCCTTACATGACCCTTGGTGTCCTTTATTTCTGGTTTTGACGAGTAAGTCTAGCTGAGTACCTTCTCGTACTCAGGGTTTATCTCCCACCTGTTGCAAATGACCAGTTCTACTTTGGTTGCTGCAAGTATTGCCTTCTCCCGGCTAGGGATGAAGACTAGACCGTTGGGCGCGGTCTCTCCTAGTTCTCATACCTAAAGATGCTTTTGGTGGGACATGACTAAGATCTGGCAATGTATTTGAAACTATGAAGTTATGTACTAAACTATGTTGCTTCCACAAATTTGAACTTGGTTTGTAATATTTTATTTAAACTCTGATGGATGTAATCCGGATGCCACTTGTGAAATGTTGTAACGAATGATGTGTTGTGTTGAATCACTATGGTCTTGGTTTGTATGTCGGGAGTTGTTTGAAATCCTTCATGATTTCTGGTCTACCAGGATTATGGGTGCCTAAGTACAGGAATTTGATCACTTCGGTGATTGTTTTTGTACTTACGTTCTTATAATTTGGTCGGTTCTGTTACAGACCTTTCAAAAAACAATAGGAGAATCATTCATTTTGGACCATGAGTGGAGACTATTTTCACCAGTAGTTTTTGAAGCTAACCACTCTTAGAGCATCTCCACTAGATTAAGAAAACTTACTCTCCTTTCCCTATAGTTAGTTATAAATGGGATTTGGTAAAAAAAAGCTCCAGCAGATCCCGTTTCTAGATCTCATTTTCCTATTTTTTCTCAATCCCTCAAAACTTCCTCTCAATCCCTCAAAGGCATGGGAAGAGGCTGAGATTTTTTTTCTCAATCCCCTTTCCCTACCTCCTCTCATTGATCTCTAGGCCCATAGCCAGAGGGCTGCTATAGCTACCCCTAGCCCCGACGTGGCAGCAGGCAGTCGCTACTACATTAGGAAGGCCACCACCTCCGCCAGACCATTCTATGCTGGGCAGGCCTCCCTCGCCATGCCATGCACCGGGCATGCTTCTATGCCCATGTCACAACCTCTGCCCGTAGGCGCGTAGGTCTGCGCCACTGTGCCCCAAACCACTGTGTCACGACCTACAGCAGTGGATTGTAACTTCCCTTGCCGCGAGATGGAGAAATGAGAGAACAAACAAATTGCGACCTATGCCGGCGGGTCGCGACCTCCCTTGCCACGAGACGGAGAAATGAGAGAACAAACAAAGAGATATATTTATTTACATTACATTGATATATGGAGCCCACATAATAAAGGGGATGGTGTTTTCTCAATGTCCTATAGTAGCTCTCCCCTATAAGGTGGAGTTCTATTTTCTAAATCCCCTATATCAAATTTTAAGGGAAAGAGGAAAGGAGATCTTGTGGTAAGTGCAGGTCTTGTTGGCTTCCTAGAAGGCGGATCTTGCATCCTTAGGATGCTCCTTCCCCTTGTCATTGTCTGATTCATCATCCTTGTGCATCTGCCTCTTCTTCTCCTCATCGCAGAAAGCTTTGGCCATGCCATAGCATTGCCACATGGTATGCTTGTTGTTCTTGTGAATCATGCACGGGCCATCAAGGAGCTTCTCATAGTTAGCGTTGAAATTGCGCTTAGCGTGTGGCTGCTCTATGATGTTGATGAAGTTGTCTGGTCAGCGAAGACATAGTTGTGCAGCCCTTGATCCCTCTGGACAATCATTAAGATGGAGTTTACGATCATCATAGCGCCTGCCAGGTCTCCATAGCACCATTCTTCATGGCAATCATCATCACGATGTGCGGGGCGATCAGAGCGGGAGGCACAAGCAACGTCATCCTTATATTGTTGATCAGCTTCTTCGGAGTCGGTGTATGAGTTTGCTACCTCTAGGAGGTCGCTGATGGTCTAGGGCCTCTTGTGGTAGAGCTTGGAGCGCAGCTCCGGGTGATTATAGAGTCCTCTAGTGAAGGTGATAATGGCCTCGCTGCTGCTGATGTTGGGGATGGAATTCCTCGTTTCCGAGAAATGCCTAATGTAGCTTCGCAGAGGTTCCCCAGCTGTCTGATGGAGTTTCTATAGATCATATTTTGTGTTGGGCTGTTGACACGTTGCCATATAGTTCTCGATGAAGACCTTCTTGAGATCATCCCATGATTCAATGGAGTCCTCCCTTAGGCCCATGAGCTAGTTATTTGCTGATTGGGAGAGCATAACGTGCAAATAATTTGCCATCACATCGTTGCTTCCTCCGGTGGTGCATATAGCGATCTCGTAGAGCTCATCCACTGCTCGGGATTAGCCTTACCGTCATTGGGATCAACCCTGAAGCCTTGAAGCCTATGGAGCACCAGACAGCTCATAGCCTTGCTGTGAAGGGGTAGGGTCCCACTGGCTCAATGGCAGGGAGTGCTCGGAGGCCAGCGGGGTTGCCATGTTGGTTGTCGTACTCCTATCGACGCTGGAGTTCTACCTAATGCCGCTGGGCATCACTGTTCTCAATGCGGTCGTGGATGTCAAGGTTGGCGTTGATGCGGTTGCGAGCGTCGCTGTGCAGGGGTTGATTAATGAGACTCCTAGTTGACATCGTGAATTGGTCAGTCGTGTCGGTCTCTTGGTTCTTGTGATCCGAGGTTGATGGTGATATTGCCCCTAGATTCCCTTTGGATGATCTGGCTGTCTCCCTAGTTGTGACAAAGTTTGGAGTTGTGGTAATGGCTTCCCCCGTCGTGGAGAGAACCCCGGGGGTGGTGACCACATGCCAACGCAGTCAAAAAAGGCGGAACTAGGTTCCGGATGTCGTTGATTTGGACTTGGGCTGCTTTAAGCAGCGCTTGGATCTTGAGGACCTCCAGCGTTGGTGGGAGTCTAGCGAACTCGTTGGTGGCCACAACCAAATTGATGCCCATCGCTTGCTCCACCTGTTGATTGTCCACCATGAGGAACTCTTGTTGTAGATTGTGGGCAAGAGGCGGTGGACGACCTCTGGCAACCTGGGCAGTGTTTTCAGCTTCCTCATGGCATCATCATTGGCGATTGGCGTTCCTAGCCTCTCGCTCATAGCGCTGAACACTGGTTTCTCCATTGACAGCGACGCTAACGTGACTAACCGTAAAGAACTCTCCCCCAAAACCTAGTGGGAAGGGAGTGCAGCTGTTGGTGGAGCCCTCAGAGTATGGCTCGGGGCTTTCCTCTAGGATGGTGTTGAGAGATTCGTCCGGATGCTGCCGGATCTGCACCATGTTCACCATTGGCGTAGGCTGATAGGCCTTAGGTAGATCGATCTGATAGAGGTCGTTGATGTGGCTGCGCTCGGCGTGGTCGATGAAGAGATGGTGCACGGTGTCCTAATAGATCGGACCTACACCCACTAGCCCAAAAAGATAGGGTATCAGCATGATCTCCATCGGGGGTTCGTAATCGGCAAGGTGTAGGCCCGTAGTGGAGAGTGGTCAATGTTGGACGATGCACCCTTTTGGAGTTGCCATGATCACCATATCTACATCTTGCCACCTCAGACGGCGTGTACAAGCAGGATGCTTGGCATTAGCGGAACGGTGACCTTGGAGTTCGGGAGTCTTGCCACCCTTGGTAGATCGATCTAAGACCGATTCCCTGAGAGACAAGCACTCGGCTAAGCCATTGGTGACCCGATCGATAGATGCAATCAGATCATCCTAATCAATGGATCTCCTAACCTGGCGAGGAGCCGTGATCGGAGCTTCAGGTGCCAGTGTCGGCGTGATCGGTGCCAACACGTTTAGGGCAGGATTATCCTACATTGTCTCCACGATCTCTCCTTTGCCACTAGCGTTGATGACCCAAGTCATGGACTCAATCGTAAATGACTGTCCTGGCTCGGCAGAGTTCATGGAGCTTGGGAAGTTGACCATCTGGTTGGCCATGGAATCAACACACACACCTGTCGATGTTTCACCACTAATAGCCTACCACAGGGGTACCCGGGGCAGTTTGTTTGGGCTTCAGCGCATGCAGAACTCGACGGTAAATGCAAGAGATAGTCGATTTATCCTGGTTTGGGCCCTCGACTGTGATCGAGTAATAACCCTACGTCCAGTCGGCGTTAGCCTTTGCGTTAGATTGATTGTAAAGTGTTGTGTTGCATTATTGTCTCTCCAGGAACTCTGCCCTCCTTTATATAGTCAGGAGGCCAGAGTCCTAGTCGGTTTACAATGAGTGTTCCTAGTAGGATTATAGAATAATACTACTACTAAGATTACATGGAAAGAATTCTAGTTAGACTAGATCTTCCCCCTTCCATGTGGGGTATCCCGTGGGTCCCATATCAACAAGCCCCCGAGCACTTCATGGTTGAGCTCTGGAAGCCTCATCTTGTTCCTACAGGTCTTGTCGAGCAGGAACAAGCATCGTTCGAGTGATTTCTTGAGTGAAACCATATAGCGCTTCTTGGGATCTTCGAGTGGTGTGTGCTTTTTTGAAGAAAAAAGTACACCCATCTGGGTATAGCCCCCGAGCCTCTTGCTATTTGGAACAAGGAGCTGGAGGGTCTTGTCTTGAAATTGCTCTGATTCTTCATCGAAAGGCTTCCGAGCATACACCCGGGTTCTTTAAAAAGAACTCGGATATAGCTCGGTCCGGGTTCTTTTTGTCGTGAGTCCTTGTAGTGGTTTGTCTTGAAGAAGTCTTCTTGGTGACGTGCACTTTTTTAAGGAAAAAAGTGCACTCACGGAGTGTAGCCCCCGAGCCTCTTGGTATTTGGAATAAGGAGCTTGAGGGTCTTGAATCTTATGTTGTTCAAAAGAGCTAAAAACCCTCTTTTGTTGCAGCCCTCGAGCATATATCTGGGTTCTTTCACCCAAAAAGAACTCGGGTGTAGGGTCTTGGCATATTCTCTGGTAGTCTGCTATTGTCAGATGTAGTTGTATGGTGGTGGTTGAGTGTAAACATTGTTTGTTCATGAGTTGTACAGTGTTGGTATATTCTTTTGAATATGGTTGTTCTTGAGTACTGTTCTTCATGCCCGAGTCCTTTTTCATTGAATTCTGTGTTTTCATTGTGTCCTTTGTTAGGTTTGTTTTGTTGGTGCTCCCGGTCCATGTCCACCGCTTCTTTGGTCTATAAATATCCTCCTGGTGTGCTATTTTGATTCATCGAGCATTTTGTTGCGTGGTCTGAAATCTCTATAGTCATGAATATGATAGTTTCTGAAGTAGAGGAGCCCCCAGGAGTATTTTGTAGTTCTTGTATATCTTGAATGTACCAGAAACGTTCTTTCCCAGGTCCGGGTTCTTGCTCCGGAGGTCCTTTTGTCCAAGATTGTGGAGGAAGCCGAGAGTCAAGAATATCTGGATGCCGTTGAAAAGGTGGTGCCTGAGGTCGAAGATTTAGCCAGGAGGATTATGGATAATCTTAACATTGATATTTCTTCTCCTGATGATGATGCTTGATGTAATTGACCTTTGTACGCTAGCCTCTGTGATAGGATATTATACTCCTTTTTGAATGAAGATTCTTTATTTTTCGTTGATGTCTTCTTTGCACGGATGTCTTCGCCTTGTTTATTCTTCATATGAGTTGTCCAAGTGATCAGAATTTTTTCTGAGTAGTCGTTTCTTGGGCATGGCGTGCATCCGCAGTTTAGAGTGGTCGTGTTCTTTCATCCGTTGTAGGACAATTCCTTGATAGGTCGAGCATTTGTATGGCTTTTATCTGAACCTTGACTTGTCGAGTGCTTATTTGGCTTTTATCTATGCCGTGTAAACAACTCAGGGTATGTAGATCTTTGCCTTTTTGTTCTTGTCAGTATTGAAAAGACTTAGGACCGGCGATCTCAAGCATCTTCAGTTTCTTTGCTTTCGTCCGGTGAGCTCAAGCATGTTTTCAGCTTTTTGCTTAACTCGGCGTGTGGCCAGCATCTGGCTCTTTCCCTGGTTGTGAAAACAACTCATGGTCGGTTCAGGTGTTAGCTTATCAGCTACCCTCATCGGTGGGCTCAAGCATCTTTTCAGCTCTTTTGCTCTCAGCCGGTAGGCTCAGGCATAATTTTAGCCATTTTTTCTTTTTGGTTTGGGTGTTAGCTTATTAGCTACCCTCATCGGCGGGCTCAAGCATCTTTTCAGCTCTTTTGCTCTCTACCGGTATGCTCAGGCATAATTTCAGCCATTTTGCTTTTTGGTTCAGGTGTTAGCTTATTAGCTACCCTCATCGGCGGGTTCAAGCATCTTTTCAGCTCTTTTGCTCTCGGCCGGTATGCTCAGGCATAATTTCAGCCATTTTGCTTTTTGGTTCGGGTGTTAGCTTATTAGCTACCCTCATCGGTGGGCTCAAGCATCTTTTCAGCTCTTTTGCTCTTAGCCGGTATGCTCAGGCATAATTTCAGCCATTTTGCTTTTTGGATCGGGTGTTAGCTTATTAGCTACCCTCATCGGCGGGCTCAAGCATCTTTTCAGCTCTTTTGCTCTCAGCCGGTATGCTCAGGCATAATTTCAGCCATTTTGCTTTTTGGATCGGGTGTTAGTTTATTAGCTATCCTCATCGACGAGCTCAAGCATCTTTTCAGCTCTTTTGCTCTCAGCCGGTATGCTCAGGCATGATTTCAGCCATTTTGCTTTTTGGATCGGGTGTCAGCTTATTAGCTACCCTCATCGGCGGGCTCAAGCATCTTTTCATCTCTTTTACTCTCAGCGGACTGTTTAGTGAAAACAACTCGGGAAAAGTCATATTAAGACATATGTTGTCGAGGAACACCATCTTTATTGATCATGAATGTTGATCTCTTGTGGCTTGTATATATATTCTCCCTTGAGTTGTTTTCATGCGTAGAATCTTCTCAGTTGGCTGATGTGCCATGTATTGTTGACTTCTTTTCTATCTTCAGTTATCAACTTATGCGCCAGCTGTCGATGTTTTGATGATTTTGCTTGTCCGGGTTGTCTCGATTGTTTCTATCTAGGAACCTTTCTCGTGTCTTCTCCTCTGCAATAATCATCTTTTCTACTGTGTGTTTGAATTCTTTATTGTTTCTCGGATTTTCTTTGCAGAAGTCCTGAAATTGCCACCTAGCCATGATTCCGTGAGAGAAAGCTTCAATTACTTCTCGTTCGATGATGTCATGTACTTGAGCACGTAGTTCGCCAAATCATTGATAGTAATCTATGAGACTTTCGCCCCCTTTCTGCTTGAGTCCTTTTAATTCTGCGTGGGTGATGGGGTGCGTAATGATACCCACGAAATTTTCACAGAAAACTCTTTGCAAGTCCTCCCAATTTCTGATTGACCCTGGATTTAATTTGTTGAACCATTGGAGGGGCATGGTTTCTAGGGCCATGGGAAAGAACAAGGTCTTGATGTCATCGTCTCCTCCGGCTAGTTCCATCGACTGCGAGTAAATCCTAAGCCACTGCCTTGGTTCGGTCTTGCCATCATATTTAGAGTGGTTGGATGGTTTGAACTTGTGAGGTAGTCGTATTGAAGCAAGTCTATTTGCAAAGCAGGGGAATCTATCATGCGTTTCGGCTTCTTTGTATTCTGATTTGGCACCTCCTTCCTGCCAACTATTGTTTTGGTGAGAGTAGTTCTATGGGGATGTCTGAATGGGTGCTTCGCTTCTAATCTTCCTTGGTTGTTTGACTTGATAGTTTTAACTATGGTCCCTTCTGCTTTCCCTATTATGACTTCCACCTGGTCCAAGTCTCTCGAAAGTGGACTTTCTTTTATTTTGATCTTCCTTCCTATGAGATGTTGACCTGGCAGGTAGTCTTGAGCGGGTCCTTCCATCGTGTGTCCTTAGGGCTGCTGACTGGAGGAGGTCCCGGAGCTGTTCCTGTTTTTCACTGGGAAGTGATGTCGCTCCGAGTTCTTCTAGTGCTTCTCGGATCCTACTGTAGGGTGTATTCGCCAAGCGTCTTTCTTCAACTTCTTGTTCTGATTTTCTTTTATCGTACTCACCCAGATCTGACTCATATTTGACCCAAGCTTCCTTGCGCTGCCTAGCACGGCGTTGGCATCCTTGTTTCAATTTGTTTCTTCTTTCTCTGGCTTGCCTCTGATTCTTGGTCTCCCCATCGTGCCCCTGGATAAAGGGTGATATGTTGGACTCAGATTCATCCGATGACCTAATGTCGGGTGCTTCTAGGGGGACCAATGGTGATCGAGGACGGCGAACCATGAATACTTCTCGTGCGTGAATTGTTTTGTTATTGGTGTTGGTTTCCACACTGTCGAAGTTGTCGATGATTTTAGTAGAGGCTTCAAGGTTGCAGATCGGGTCTCCTTCTTGGTATGGTAGAATTGATTGTCGTTGTCGTGCCGACTAGCTGGGTATCGCTGTCCTCAGGAACAGAACCTGGCCAGTGGATGATGCAGTCTTGAGATGTCATGGTTAGTATGAGACCTTTCTGAGCTCCTTTTAGTGGCATTCTAAGCACTGGATCGAGGGATCCTTCGGGCTGTGCCTGATAAGATTTTGCCATGTTGTGGAGTCCGAACGGAAAAGGACCCGACTTCTTGAAAGGACTCTGAGTGTATTCCGAGTTGTTTTCTTGATAGGCTGAGGCCGCGTTCTGGAGCCCCGCCTGGAAAAGAACTTGCTTTCTCGAAAGAACTCGGTAAAGACTCCATCTCAGATGCGGAGCCTGAGTTTGAGTCGGATGCGCAAAGCCGCGAAATCTGAGTTGGATCGGACATCACGGGCTACGCGAATCTTCCGGTGAGTTGATCTATCGTAGTTGCCGAAATAAAAAGGTCTTCATGGTGATCCGAATCTTCGAGGAGATGGCTTTGGAGCTTGCCATCGTCGCTTGCCTCGCAGATCCATGAACCGAAGATGAAGGTTGATCCCATCGAGAAGATCATGTTGTCGAGGTCCGTCGAGCTCTCGGATGCAAATTCGCCAAAAGCCCCTACCTAGCGCACCAGCTGTCGATGTTTCACCACCGATAGCCTGCCACGGGGGTACCCAGGGCAGTTTGTTCAGGCTTCAACGTATGCAGAACTCGACGGTTAACGTAAGAGACAGTCGATTTATCCTGGTTCGGGCCCTCAGCCGTGATCGAGTAATAGCCCTACGTCCAGTCGGCGTTAGCCTTTGCATTGGATTGATTGTAAAGTGTTGTGTTGCGTTGTTGTCTCTCCAGGAACTCTGTCCCTCCTTTATATAGTCAGGAGGCCAGAGTCCTAGTCGGTTTACAATGAGAGTTCCTAGTAGAATTACAGAATAATACTACTACTAAGATTATATGGAAAGAATTCTAGTTAGACTAGATCTTCCCCCTTCCTTGTGGGGTATCCCGTGGGTCCCGTATCGACAACACCCCCTACCTAGCGCGCCACTATCGACGAAATCTAGTCGAAAGTCTACCGAGGGACATACCCACGATAGTAGATGATCATTGGAGGTGCACGTAATAGGAACCAGGATGGTGACACAGGCGCAGAGACAGTGGTTTAGACTGGTTCAGGCCGTCAACTCGACGTAATACCTTATGTCCTGTGTCTTTGGTGGATTGTATTATGAGAGATCCTTTGTTTTCGAGGGGGGTCCCTACCCGCCTTATATAGCCTATGGGGTAGAGTTACAAGGTCGGTTAGATCTAGATCTATTCGGTTATATGGTAAGTATTTATAAGGAATACAATATCTAACAGATCCGAATAGATCCTTTTCTATCTTCAAGATTCCTTCCTGAAGCCTTGTGGTGCACGCCGGGCACTGCCTTGCACCACACGCTTTGATCTTGTGGGCTGGACTGTCCTGATGATGCGGCCCATGTCCATTTCTGTGGGTACCTAGGGTCCCCCAGAGATACTCTTAGAAAAATCATTTTCAAAGCTGTTTTGACTTAAGAAATTCTCTTTAAAAATTGTTCCCGAAAATTATCTTTGAAAAATATATTTAAGAGCATTTAATGAATATTTGGAATGATTTAAAACGAAAAGGTTTTCAACTATAAAGTTGCAGTTGTCATCGAGCTCTATAATTTTGTATAAAATTTGCCTTCTTCCAACTTCATATGAAAAAGTTATCAATTTTATATACGTGTAATTTTGAATTGGGCTTCTAGTGGCGGTTACGTTAGCTAATTTGTACCGGAGTCTGGCGTCTAACATAACCTGCCGCTAGTGAAAACTAAGTATCTATTTCTACTGCCAATAGTTTAAATCAACCGCCAGTAAAAATAGAATTTCTATTGATGGTTATGTTATATATAAATCACCACTAGAAAGGATTTTCCATTAGCGTTTCTTGTGCATGGCCCCCAAACAGTATATGAGTATAATAGTGGTGTCTACTTTTATGTAACGTTAGTGAAAAAGTAGACGATGTTAGTAGAAACTGTTTCTATACTAGTAGAATATATTCATGGTGGAACAAATTACGTAATAGCCACCGTAACTTTTAAATAAAGGAATATAGCATTTAGACCTCCAACATCCACAAATGAATGATATAGCCATTTAGTATAGACTCTTGGTACTTAGACCACTCTCACCAGACAGTGAAACAAAGTTAAGACATAAAACAAAAGAACGAGGGACATCCTAATCCGACTTGGCTGCCCAAAAACTTGCTGTAGAATTCCAACAATGTGGTCTCCCGCAAGCATTTGAAGCTCCAACAATGTGGCCTTCCCCTAGTGAAGACAAGGCACAGTATATCTTACGCCACTCCTCAAAATCCGAGTCAAGGTTTTCACCTGGTAGTGGTGGACAGGAGGGTTGTGGCATGCTATGAAAACACCTCCAAGAAAGGGAAACAACGCCCAACAGCACTGCCCTTATCAAGACCGGTAAGATCACCACCAAAGGTTTCGCCAGCACTTCCAAAGCACCCATCAACTATCCACACATAGAAATAGTTCGCCACCAACACATCGGGGGCGCTGCACCTCGCCTCAAGGCCATGGCATGGCCACCCTCGAGCTCCGATGACAAATCGTGCTGCTCGTAATGCTCACCACAAAAGAAGCCACTAGCCACCACACGACGCCTATGTGCCACCACCTAGAAGATCCGGGGTTATAAAACACTGAACTAGCTACCCCAAGAGTGGCTCAACCTCTAACCAAATCACCAACCTGACTTCAACCAATAAGCTGCCACTGCCATGGGCCTTCACACCACAAATCCAGACGAGGGCAGCCAAATCCCTCTGTGGCCACACTGAACGGGTCGTCGTTGTCGCAAGGGTAGGACAACAGCCACCAGACTGCATGGGCACGGGAGCTGGGATGGGGAGGGCTCGCTGGCTGCCCTTCCAGCACGCTTGACGGCCGTGCTAGCATGCTCACCGATATCCATGCCGGTGCGCTCGCAGTTGGCCCACCCTACTTGCTCGTGGCCATGCTTTGTCGGTAGGCCACCGCGCCACGCACGTCATCCCCTCCTTGCCTATGTGAGCCCACACAGCCACTTATCCCCACCATCACCGTTGACGTGTGGACGACCACCCCTGATCTAGCCACGATGGCCCAGATCAAGATGAGATTTCCCCACCGCTGCTCCGGCGGAGGAGAGAGGAGGGTGAGGGTGACACTGACAGCGCTCGGTTTCAGATAGTAGGTGGAGGATAAACTAACGTTTTAACGACATGCATTGAAGATATACATAAGTACTATGCAAAGTAAGAAAAGTTATAGATATGGATGGAAAAAAACATATAGATTAATTCTTAAGTTTATCACAGTCAGATATATGGAGACTACACAGAGCATCTGTATGGGTTACAAAATAAACAGTGTGCAAAGATAAGTAGTGACTTTTTAGATGTCGACATTAAACACGAACTTCTTATGTCTCATAAGGTTCTAGCATGTCTAGAAGCGATACACTAGTTTAACAAATATGGTCAAAATATACCAACTTAGACCTTTTTTTTTCAAACCAAAATACGTTTTACATCGCTGAACAAAGTTGGTAGCATTTATAGCTTCAGTCTTCAAAGCATGTTTCGATTTCAGCATCAAATGAGGACATGAGGTATCTGCTTTTGTTCCTCTGTTATCCTTTCATGTCGCTGTTTATTTGATAATAATGCGCGCTACAAATTTCTGACATGCATGGGAGATCACCGAGAGGGTGAGTAGTCGATAGATTCCAGTCTCAGCTGGTTTTATTTGCTTCTTGGGACTGGAATGATGCGTGGTTTGTACTCATGGTCGCTATTCCAAGAACCCAATCGTGTCGAGTTGGTGATTCTTCCTTTTCTTGGTGCTGTGTATTCCCTTTTCAGACATCGTCGTCGTCGTTGCGATTATATTCTTGTCTATCCTTCCCTTGTATTGCAAGAGGCGCCAAATCTCTTTACAACCATCCAAAAGAAATCTGAGACAAGCTCACAGCTAGAGTCACAGTGCATGCAGGATAAATCTATAGTCGGTTGGAGATTATTATATTAACTAATAATTGCAACCTCGACGACGTGATTCCGTTTCCTGGTGCAGGTAAGTCCTGATGCCCCATGTATTCGCATTCGGTCTTCGTCATCGTCGTCGCGGCCGGCATCACCCAAACCGCGACTAAAAGCTTTAGTCCCGGTTGGTAATACCAGCCGGGACTAAAGATCCCTGCCCTGCGGACGACCGTTGGGCAGGGACCTTTAGTCCCGGTTGGTATTACCAACCAGGACTAAAGAGTCCTTTAGTCCCGGGGTACAAAAAATGCCGAGGCTAATGTCAAATTGAGACATCGTTCTAAAGTATGTTCTCTAGTAGTGGATGACACATATATTCTATCCTATCGACACATCATTGCAAGGTGAAATCTTTGCATACACACACTTGTCTGAGGCTGTGAGGCGTCGTCGGTTGCACGCGAACTAATATAAACTCCATAGCTGATGAAACCATTCCCAGTGTAAAGTATGATGCACGTTAAATATAATGATTCTTTTTCTATATATGATATTTTGCTGACTTAATTGGCATATAGTATTGAAAGAAAGAGAGTACAACTTAGGCTCGATATCAAAACTAAAAACCATCCTCACATTTTAGGTTTAGTCTTAGTGTTTTTTTTAAATGAATTCATTTTTAGATGGAAACACAAATCAATTATTTGTTCCAAGTGACAAAAAGGATGCAATGGATGGGTTCTTTCTACATATCTATTTAATGATATTCTAATAATATATAGCAGCGTGTTCGCCATTCACCACACCGAACACAAACACAGTTGGAGGGTCTCGCGAGATTTACAGACCCCTAAGTAGTACAATACTTAATGCACACAAGCACAAATAGCAATGAGGTATGTAAACATTACAAAACACTATCCCTAAACCTAGAGTAAGCGCTAAAGTGGTCTCTAACGAGTTTAAGAACTAATCCTAGTACTTTTGCTAATCACCTAATCTTCTCTTAAGTGCATATGGTGGCTACAACAAAATGGGATGAGCCTCAACTCAACTATAGTTTCAGCAAGCTCTAACACCCTCCAAATGGTCAGGGTATGGGGGTATAATATAGCTCCAAAACAACCAACTAGCTGTTGGGCAAAGCGACTGCATCGGCAATCAACACCGTAAAACTCCATTGACCATACTGAAGAGATCCGATGCTCTACCGCATGGACTAGCCATTGCTGACTATTGGAAGTACAACTCTTTGGTGGTTTGTCCGGTGCCTCACTTGAGAAACCCGATGCACTATCAAGAGGACTGGATCTTCTCTGGACGCACCTCAAAACTCCGGTGCATGTACTAGAGAGCTCTGGTGCTCTCTGAGCTTCTCCACCGCGCTTCCAACTGCCTTTGGAGTATAACTCCAGTGTTCACTCTAGTGACCACACCGGAAGTATGCCTCCGGGCTTCTTCAACTCTGCCTTGGACTGAGTCCACTTGGAATCTCTGGTGACCCCATTGGATAACTTCGGTGACATAGGAAAGCTCATGTGCACCCCTCTAGTGCTATTCTGAATGTATTTCTTTGCGTCCATTTTGTCCAGGCTTCACTTTGATGTCTTGAGCTTCATGCTTGTCTTCTAGGGTCTTCATGGCTACTCCTCGATCTTATTTTGAGGTGTTCATTCCTTGATTTCCATCTTAGCCTAGCTCAAGTTCATCCTTGCATCCTTAGGATGAAAGTACCTTGTATACTAGCAAACATTGTTACTCTTAATGATTATAACCTAGTGAACATTGTTATTCTTAATGATTATGTTGTTATTTAACCACCAAAATCACTATGCCTTTGCTAGAGCACATGCATGTTACACATTGCCACTTAGCTCGTTGCCTTGTTCTTCCTTTTTCGAATCGACTTGGTTCTAGCAGTGATGTGGTATTCAAAATTGGGGGCTCTCAATTTAAGCTTAATTAAATCAAGAGTTCTCTCCATTTCAAGTTTACCATTTAGTTTTGTTACTGTTATCTTTTTATTTGCTGTTTGACTTGCCTCTACATATTTCGAGTATGTCGTCTCGATGACTCAGACAAGTTCTCGCGCTTACCTGGAGGTCGTAGAGAAGTCATGCTACATGTTTTTCTTTTCTTACTAGAATGATGTGTGGTTTGTTCTCATGGTCACTATAGCCATTCCAATAAGCTCGAGGTGATAGATTCTTCCGGTTGCCGGTGCAGCCTCTTGATGTCCTATAATTCGTATTAGGTCATGGCATGGCCCAAAAAGTTTGTCCCTAACAAATCAAACTAAATTGAGTGTTTGTTATAAAAATTATATTTTCAACCTCTATATCATCATTAAAATTATATTGTGCATTTGCCGATGAGCCCGGATGACCAGCTGAGTGGCTAGGCAGTGAACTCACCTCCATAGTCATGGTCATTGTTGGTATACTTCTAGTCTATCCATCCATTCCAAGGTGGATTCTATACTTCTAGTCTATCCATCCATTCCAAGGTGGATTCCTTCTAGCTTATCCATCCATTCCAAGGTGGATTCTTTACACTTGTTCGATCGAGGCTGTGATGCACGCAATTGCATTTAAATACTAAGGGCCTGTTTGGTAGAGCTCCATTTCTAGCTTCTAGCGGATTATTAGGAGCCCTACCAAACAATTAAAACACAATTGGATTTTCATGGAAAGCTAACAAGCATCACTTCTTCATTTATACTGCGAGCATGGAGCTAAAAAATCACACCCCACTGCTCCACATTCGATCCCTATCAAAATCACTCCAGAATCACTTCTAACCTGCTCCCCCACTAGAATCACTCTACCAGAGAATCAAGAAGTGGAGCTCATTAGCATAGAAACCTTTTTACAGAGGCGGAATTGCTTCGAGAGGTGTTCTGAGCCCCCACATCTATCATAGGGCCTATGTAAATTGAAGACATATAAATAAAAGACTCTGGAAATAGATAAAAAAGTTTAAAATAAAAGTGCATCAGCTCCATGGGCAACCACTTCTATTCTTAGTCGTAATTGCTTCTGCTCTTAGCTCCCACAACTGACAACAACAACTGCCTCAATTTGAACCTGGCATATAGACTGCACTGGAGTCGTGATCATGGATCGACACATTTGTGGTGCCAAGTCCATTCTCGAAGCTGGAACAAGGGTAGAGCATGCATGTGGATCTCATTGAAGTTGCCATAAACCTAGCATTGTGATGTCCCGCCTACTTCTAAGGCCAAGTCTGCCACTACCTTCGCCCAAAGGAAATGATGTCTTGCTACTAGAGAGAGATATATAGAGCTCACCTCAACCTGGATGACGTTGTGGACCTAAGGAGCTCAACCGCATGATTGTCATCGTCCTTGTTGTGGATCCTGCATGTCCTGGCGTTTGAGGATGACATGTTGGGTTGAGGAGGTTGGTGACGAGCTTGCCAAAATCCGTGGCAGCGCGGCTTAGAGCTATAGATCTACGAGTGGTCACGAGGGGAGACAAGGAAGGGGCTAGGAGGGAAAGGAAGGGGAGGAGGCTAAGAGGGGAGAGGATGGGGACTGAGGGGTAGATTTGTTGGATGGGAGGGGAGCAGAGAGAGAAGACTGCGATAGATGAGGAGTTGGGATCCAAGAAAGTTAGGGTTTGGATTGTGTGTGCCTCTATTTTTAACTGGGCTTGGTGGGCTAGCCATTTTTAGAGAGGCAGTCATTCTAAGAGTCCACCTCTGAAAATTTAATTTCAGAGGTGAGGATATCATTTGAACCTCTTCTAAAATACCTTGTCTCCTAAAATCATTGGCAGAGGCGGTCATACAAAAGTGTCGCCTCTGAAAATGGAAGTTTATATCTTCTACAATTGTCTTTATAGTAGTGACTCTACCAAATTGGCACTACTACAAAAATGATTTTGCTAGACACTAGCCAATCATTAACGCAGGCAGTCATAAAATGCAACCATCTCCTAAAATATGTGAGGATTTTTGGGGGCGGTCATTTTATTTATGGAGGCGTTTACAATCACCCATCTCGAAAATGGATTTATGGAGGTGGACATTTTATTTACATAGGTGGTCAAAAACTGTCGGCCTTCTAAAATTGATTTACAGAGGCGGGCCTTTTAAGAGGTACGCCTCCAAAAATGGAGGCTATTTTCGAAGGCAGACCCCTTAAGAGGCCCGCCTCTGTAAATATTCCTGAGGCCCAGCCAAAGCCCACATCCAACTTTCTACCGGGCTTATATTAATACGAGGACTTTGGGTTTCTTGCACAGCTCATCTCTCCCCCGCGCCCCTCCCTCTCCCCCACGCGACAATGCTCCTCTCTCCTTCGTGCGACGGCGCTCCTCTCAATTCTTTGGCGTCGCACGATGGGACGGCGGAGCGGACTGGTGTGCGGTGGGGCGGCGGACTCGTGGCAGCCCGAGCAGCAGATCCACCTAGATCCAGCGAGGACGTAGCGGATCCGATGTGGATGGCAGCGGATCCGGCGTGCCTCCCTCTCCATCGTGCGGCGGCGGCTCCCCATCCTCGGCAAGGCTTGCGGTGGTGGCGGGGATTGGATCCGGCGAGCATGGCCCACTCCACCCTCCTCTACTCTAGATCCGACGGCGGGAGGTCTGCGGGAGCTCGAGCTCTGGCGGCGGCAGGCATGGCGAGGAGGGCGGCACCTATGGATCCAGGCGTGGACAACAACGATGGGCTCGGTGGGCTCATTCATGGATTTTCTTTTTCTTTTGTTTTTTTAATTTATTTTTGCAGGCGGGCATTTGACCACCTGCGAAAATAGCTATTAACACATGAGGTCATTTTGACCACCTGCGAAAATAGCCATTAACGCAGGCTTTTATTCCGAGGTGAATGGCTTACCTGCCTGGGAAAAACAAAAACGACCCCCGGGATAATCTATCTGTAGTAGTGTGGCCCTAAAGCTACATTGAATGAACTTGGATCATAAGTTGCAAGGAAAAAGGTCATTTTTAAGAAACCAATGTACTTAAAATTGCTTGCTTTTGAGGTAACTAACGGGCTTTTGAAACTTGCTTCTCAAAATGTTTTTTTATTCATTGTCACTGTTTTATTCATCTAAGTGGGGTAGCCCTCGAGGCTTGAAAAGTTGGATCAGATAGTCAGAAGATTATAGCAGAATCACTACGGATAATTCAAGAACGGGACACTAGAAACATGAGCGGAAATGGACAAAGCAGCTATCTTGATTGGACAAGGAGTAAAACTTCTCGCCGTCAAGGTGATAGGGTGGTATTCCCTTATCCAAACAGGGTGGTATTCTCTCCGGTAGAGTAGTATCTTCATGATCGGCAGAGTGGTATAATGGTGGAACCACACTAAGAAGACTGAGGAACTCTCGGGAAGACAGCACAGTAAGATGAATAGGAAACCAAAATCTAAACCCTTCCCCCTCTCTAGATCTCTCCCCCTCTAGTTTCTTCTCTCTCTAGGTTTCTCCCTTAGTTTATTTGAATCTCGGGGACGAGATTCTTCTAAGTGGAGTAGATTTGGAACACCCTGTGTTTTGCATCATGATAAAATCCACTAAAAATTTGAACTTTTAAAAATTCACAACAAATTAAAACATTGAATATTTATTTTCCGTAAAACCATTTTGAAAATGTATTTCCAAAAACCCTGCATAAAAATGCACCATATACATTTTGTGTCTCGTAGGATTTAATTATTGCCCTAGAGATATTTTCTAGGGTTGGAAAATCGCTTCGCATTTAAATCGTTTGCATTTGTGCTTGGAACGTTTGTATGTTTGTTTGGATGCTTGTGTGTGGCTTGACTAGAATTTATTTGCGGCACCAAAATTATTCCTTGAGTTCCATCGTTAATTCAAATCCATGTCCAAATTCTCAACATATTTCTGGAAATGAAAAGGTTTACAAAATGGGAAAGAGCCATTGGGCTCAATCAGCTCCCTCCCCGCTTCCCTGGCCTGCTAAACCATCCCTCCTCCCTCCCTTCTGGCCCACGCCGTGGCCTACTCTCGGCCCAGCTAGCAGCCCGCCTCCCATTCCTCTCTTCTCCCACTGACATGCCGGGCCCAGGCACCAGTGAGCATGCAGGAGCGTCGTCCTCACCGCGTCCGCTCCACGTCGCTCGGCCATCTCCTTCCCTGAGCGCGTGGAGCACGCCGTCGATATATTTTCGGCGAACCGACCATCTCCCTTCGTCATTTTCTTCCCCGGCCAAAATATCGGTGACCTCACTGTGCTCAACCGCCTTATTCCTCCGTCGTCATCTTCCCAATCCATCCTTATCCCTTCCGATGAACCCGTCGACAGCGCACCAGCGACCGTACGGCATGAGCGCCACCGCCCCAACAGTAGCCGGGATATTTCTCCGTGAACCGACCTACCGCGGTTATAAAAGGCCGGCCATGGCCGCCGTCGACGAGCACCTCATCAGGTTTGGGCGCATGCCGGAGCCGAGTGAAGCACAGCCGAGTCATCATCGGAGCTGAGGCACGCGCCCGCGGAAGCAAGGAATGGCGGAGCCTCCCTTCCCTCTCGGCACACACGGCCGCCGCCTGGGAGCACCACCTCGGCCCGCCGCTCGCCGCGCAGCAGAAGCTGAGCCGGCGTAGCCTTGGGTCGCTGCGGCCGCCGGGGAACTCGAGCTCAAGCTCGCTCGCGCACTCGCCGAACCGGGCCGAGCGCCACCGACGCCGTCCTCCGCCCGTGCTCCGCTCGGAGATGCACTGCTCCAGCCACAGGCCCGCCGTGCTGGAGCGCCGCTGGAGCCGCGCTTGCCGTAGCCGCAATCCAGCTCCGCTCGCTTGCCTCTGCCCACCATGGCTGCCGCCCTGCGCCTCCCCATAGCTGGTGCACCTCTGCTCTACCTCTCTTGCCCCTTCCGTTTCTCTCTGCTCTGCTCTCTCCCTCTCTCCTTCCCTCTCTTTCTCTCGCTCTCTCTGTTGACTGAGCCAAATGGGAGAGGTGTCACGGACGCCACCAATGGGATCCAAGGCCGCTCGGCCAACAGGGACGCGCCACCTCCTCCCTCCGGTCCCACACGGCAGCCACAGCAACCCATCTCCTTTCTCTCCCTTCTTCTGTGGATGCGGTTCACCTAGACCGGATAGACGGGGAGTGCGGTCCACAGATCGGCTCACAAGCACAGTGTCGGTCAGCTGGACAGTCCACTGGGTCCACGTGTCAGCCAGGCAGGAAAATGCTACACGCACCCGGGAAACGTACACGGGAGATTAAAAGTAAGGCTTTTTAATTATAGAAAAATTCCCAGAAAATTCCTAAATAAACTAGGTACACCCAAGAGCCTACCCAAGCTTTCCCATATCATTTTCATTACCCTGATTTCCAGAAATAATTCCCAAAATATATTCCACATATCCTTTTCCTATTAAATCTTGGAAAATCAATATCTCCTCCATCCTAAATCTAAATCCCTTGCTTCTTCCACTAAAAATCTTCTAAAATCAAATCCTATCCATTCATATCCTTTGCTCCACTATTTGGTGCCCATTTAAATTCTATTTTGTATGCTTTTCGTTTCTTTGTATAAATATATACGCTAACTCATAACCTAACTTAGCATTGTATGAGTATGAACATGAATGCTCGAACATACATACACTCCACCTAAAATATTATTAATAATAAAAAGATATATACATACATAGATATACCTATATATATAGGATACATATATACCCGGGTATACGCCTATGTATGGCTAACTCCTACATCTCACTTTTCCATCTTAATTAATCCTAGGCATATACATATGCATGTGCGTATATGCCACGAACCTTAGCCATAACCTACCACCATAGGAACCCACCTAACCAGCCCCGCTAAAACCCAGTGGACCAAAGGGAGTCAGACAAGTCATTTATGATCACTTGGTCAGGCTTTCTCCTTCAGGTTCACATAAAAGTGAAACCTAATAATGTGGTCTAGTTTTCCATCAGGAGACCACACCTTAACCTAACCTACAAAAAGCCACATCTTATTGGATGAAATCCCTTCATCCAATCCTTACTTCAAATTGACATAATAATGATAACTTAGATATAGAAACCCACTAACCAAATAAGGCCAACCCATCTAGGACCGAACCCCGCGAATGGTTGTGATTGCTTGTATGTGTTGCTTGAAATGTTCTTTGTTTGCCAACGTTAGACAACGTAGATAGAGGACGATGGAATCCAGAAGTACAAGACCTAGGAGCAAGAAGTATGGGAATCAAAGTCTTAGAGTAAGGGTATGCTCGCCAGCGAGCGGAGGCAAGTCCTAACACCCACCTACCATATCCCCTCCATATAATCCACCACCTCTAAAACCACATCGCTTCCTATCCCTCCACCATCACCGCATCTTGCTACCACCACCAAAAACCCTCCACTTTCCACTACTCTAATTAATTAACTAAACTTATATTAATCTCTCATTTTGAAATATGGATCAATATGAATTATGAGTTTAATTATCAAGATATGAATATTGATGGTATAATAAGGCATATGATGACGCCCCATGAGCTCTGAGATATAAATGAACCTGAGGATAATTGTGAACCATAAATTTGTAAACCTAAACTTGATAACGACAGGGAGTGAGTGAGGGGTAACTCATGTGGTATGGATTACCTTGGTAGGATCGCCTAGTGAGGGTTCCTGTTGGGAGATACTCACCTCGATCACATAAAGACTGGTATGTTTGCCATCTCGCCTAGCTTGATATCTCATACAGCCACATGTTTGTATGGGCAGACTTGATCTCACACCCTGTTAGATAGAAGTATAATTTCTACTAGGAGGCGGGTGTTGGCAGCGGAATATCAGGAGCAGACCCGGTTGCTTAGTGATCTACCGTGGTCTGGTTGGCGTGGTTGCTTAGTGATTTTCCATGTTAAGTCCCTTGATTTGGCCGAGTTCGAGCCACCTTATATTGACTAGATGATGTGGTATCACCCGGGTTCATAAAATGGGTAATTTGGTATCACCTGAATTATTGATATGGATGATTTTGTATCATCCGAAGTTTCCAACCCCTGAGAAGCCGTGGTAGAATTATATGGACATCTAAGGTCACATACTTTCAGGTACGGGATCTCATTAGGCCTGTTGCACAATGGGCCCTGGTGTCGACTACGCCTATCATGTGGGGAAATTTGTACACCTCTGTAGAGTGTATTGAATCTATTCAAATAGCCACGTCCTTGGAATGGACAATCGCTAGGATGATGTCCCAAATGATTAGATGCTTTTGTATAAAGAAAATGTGGTAATCTGGTAAGTTGAAATCTATTAATCTGGTAAGATGCAACCTATAAACCCAAGGAATTGGCGAGAAGGATTAATACTCTCCCAGGGCCCAACCACCTTTTAATATGACTTTATTCATAACATAATTACCCGTCGTCACCATAAACCACCTCCACCACTATAACCACTACCACATATAGCCTCCATCATCCGCCTAACCTCCACCTCAGGTTAGGGCTTGCTGAGAACTTTATGTACTCAACCCACTCCATTCTATGTTTTTAGGAAGTAAGCTACAGGAGTATATAGGATGGAATTATCCAATCTACGCAAGGAATAGGACAATGGAAGTGCACGCGAAGACAAAGCCATACGACTACGCCAAAGGAACTACGCTAGGATCAGGATGAGGAAATGAGTCTAGGGTTTACGTTCGCACTCCAAGTTGCCTGTAGGAATGGAGCCACGATGACTTAGGACCGCTGTGTTAGAACTCTGATATATATATATATATATATATCAAGTCCTATGGCCTAGCTATGTAAATATGAACTTTGTAATGTGTTCTCCCTGCTAGCAATAAAAGTATGGTTTTTTACATCAATCTTGTTCGGATTGTGGGCATCAGCTACTGATCCAGAGACTGATACATGACGCACAAAGTACCCTAAAATAGGGGCTCGACAGATGGGCTCGGTGGGCCCATCCATGGGTTTTTCTTTTTCTTTTTGTTTTTAATTTATTTTCATAGGCAAGCATTTGACCACATGTGAAAATAGCCATTAATGTAGGTGGGCATTTTGACCACCTACGAAAATAGCCATTAACGCAGGCGTTTATTCTGAGGCGGACGGCTTGCTCTCCTACGAAAAACAAAAATGGCCATCGAGGATAATCTATCTATAGTAGTGTGGCCCTAAAGCGTAACAAAACCGCCCAATTTATGTTGGCCCACGTACACCTGTCATTGTCTTAAAGACCTCCAATTGCTATGCACGGGAACCAGATAATTTCGGTAGTCTATCCGGTGTCCTCAAGAAACCCCAAATCATCCACATTTCACATCCGATCAGGATCATTACAGAAGACATTACAATATTACAATAGTTGATACAAAAATATTATATCAGAGTTAAAGAACAGAAGTATTACAAACCATTTATTCAATTCTTACAAACTATAAGTTTTTACCTTCTCATACTAAGTAAGATAGCATGACTAACATAATCTTATTCAACATATAGATATCATCCTACCCAAGGATGAGAGTACAACACATTTACTACTTGCTATCATCCTTCAGAACTGACATGTAATATGGGTAAAAGCCTATCGACTACTGGGGTTCACCTGCAATAGGGGTTAACACACCCTAAGTACTTATGGGTACTCAACATGACTTACCCGACTAAAAGAAAATACTCCAAGGGTATGCAGGCTTAGGGGTACATGGGGGTTTAGCAAGAATCAAGAATAACTTTTTGCATAAAATCTTACTACTTATGTATCCTTACTTTCAATATTTTAACTCAATATTTATTCATTGATAGTTTTCAATTTGCACCTAATCTAAATCAATAACTTTATTAAACATCTCATCTTGTGATCATAAGTAACCATTGTTGCATTGATTAACTATGATGCAAATCAGGGAATTGAGTCTCCTTCTCTGAGAAGCAACGGTGATTCGAATCCATTAATACCCAGCTGGGGATTCCCAACCACACGACATATGCAGGTCCCAGACCTACATATATCAACCATTCCCATGGATCCACCAAAACATGAACTAGATCGCACCACCTGAGAGCACAGTACTCCACCGCCCTATGCCATCCCGGACAATATTGCATGGTGGGTACACACTACTCTCGCCATCTCTCTACTCCCAGTGTGTGTTATAAATTTGCATAATGGAATAGCCAAGGTACTCAGGCTTACCAGAGTATGTGGCTAGTACTGCAAAGTCTCGACTCACACAGGTCTACAACGTAGGGTCCTCAACTGACATAGATGGGACAAGCATGACCAGGCAACCCTGTCAGCTTAACCACCAAAATCATATCCATGTCCCGTCCAGTCTCCATTTCCATCTATTTTCATATTCAACTTTCAAGACATTTCCTGAGTGAAGAACCATTGCGAATGATAAACTCATCACTCGACTCTTATCATCTAAGCATGGCTAAGCATTACTAGTCTATCATTATAAAAAAGAGTGACAAGGATAAGAATTCAGAATATCAAGGCAGGCATGCAGCAATTGGTATTCAACCATTTCCTACTACTTAGTGCACATTTCAGTGGACTCAAATGATAAAACATTTATAAACAATAAGGAAAGGGTTGAATGCTCCAGGGCTTGCCTTGGTTAGTAAAGATGTTAGGTTCCTCTGATGAACCACAGATGTCAAACCCAATCTCCACTAGCGGATGCTCCTCCTCTGGAACTTGATCAATGGTCCCTTCCTCACCTTCGGTCACTATACACAATAAATGATGCATGCTTAACATGATGAAGTGCTAAACATGATGCATGAAAGATGCCTACAAGTGTATGGATGAACTCAAACAATATTAACAAACTTGAGTACAAGTTTCCTTCACGGCACAGTTGCACCACTAGGGTTTATTAAATAGTGTTTAATTTATTTTTCAAAACAAGTTATGATTTGTTATTAGAAAGATATTAATCTTCCAAGGAGCAATAGACGTTTTGGTGTTCCAATGACTTCAGCCAACATTTAAAAGTCACCAAAAGATTTATCCATTTTCTGATTCATTTTAGTATTTATTTAAACATGGAAAAGATATTTAAACACACTTAAATTAATTAAGCAAGTTAGAAATATCAAAATAATACCAAACTTTTTTGGAGATAGGTATAAGCACATGACATTTATACAAAAAGTTCCATGATTAAAGGATTATTATTTTGTCTATTAAAATATGTAATTTTTGAGCATAGCAAAATTACCGAATACAGCCAACTCATATTTTTCTTAGCTAGAGCACTTCATAACAAAGCTACATAAAAAATTTCAAATTTTTATCACACTTATATAATTAATTATGAATGAAACAAGAATCAACTCATTTTAATATTTTCGAAAAAACAAAAACTGGCTGAAAACTTTTTGCACCCAGTGCCAGCCAGCCACAGAGGCTAACAGGCAGGCCCTGGTCAGCGGCATAGTGCCCCTGCGTGCGACCGTGGGTGCACGGCCGTTGACCAATGGGTTCCTGCCGTCGGCGAGCTCGCCGACGACGAGGTCACCACCTATGGACTCCTCTCAACCTCGCGCACACACCTATGAAGTTGATTGCATGAGTTAGGGTTTGGCACGAGCTCACCCACGACCATGGCGGCACGGCGGTGTAGAGCGCGGTGACACAGTAGTGGTCCAGCTGCTATGGTCCCTAATAGGCCTAGATAGGGTTTGGGATAGATCGGCGGTGCTCACCAAAACCTGGTAGGCTCGGCGGTTGGAGTGGAGGTGCACTGCCGGCGATGAGGGCGGACCCGGTGGCGTGAACCGGTGGCAACGACGATGTTTCGGCGTGACTGGAGGTCCATAGCTAGAACAAAGGAGTTGATGAGTACCATGGCATCAAGGCGAACCTAAAACAAGGAATAGGAAGGTGAGAACTTAACTAGAGTGAGCTAGCCACGGTGGAGCTACGTGCAGCGGCGCTGACGGGCAGCCGCGAGGAAGATGGAGGCTTCCAGCCGACTCCAGCAAAATTGGACGGCGCTAGCTGGTGAAAGAGATGCGCAAGGATGTGGCGAAGCTTCTGCCGAGAGCAATTGGGCGGAGGTGGCACAGCCACGGCTAATTTGGCCGGTGAAGATGAGGCAGCCAGTGGTGGAGCAGAGAAAGAAAAGAAGACGACGGCAACCGGTGCTTGAGGTTTTAATGGCAAGGGCAAAGCGTCTAGGTGTCGTTAGCTACTGCTCGAGTGAGCCACAAGGGGGGTTTCATGGCCACGTGCGCAGGCGCATCACGAATGCGCGGCGGCCGTCGGCGTGGTAAGTAGAGAGAGAAGGGATAAGAGAAACGACAATGGTGTTACTGTTCAAGACTAACAGAGCTTCTTCCACCCCCTTTTTCTCTCGATTTCATGCTGAAACTTGTCAAACTCCAATAACCAAAGTTTCTCATCTATCTCTGATCTCCAACTTTTATTAAAAGGCCAACATCAAAATCTCACTGGTTTGAGAGTTATAGAATTTTGAAAATTGATACATGAAATCTGAATTTGAATTTAGTTTTTAATTTTGAAAATAGTTAGTGATTAGCTATTTCAAGTAATTAATTAGTGATTAACCATCAATCAAACATCCCAACTAATAGCACAGTTTCAAAGTACAAACTCCATGCTTTTTCATAGAACCAAAGTTGCATCAATTTTATTTATGAAATTTCATTTGTTAAATCCTCAAAAATTGAACTTCAAAGCTATAAATCAATGACTTAGCCAAATTTTGACCGAGTGCTGAAATAGCATTGCATTCTGTCGGCATGAAATTTCATCCCGTGCCGAGGGCACACGAGCAAGCCGGAAGGGTCTGCTCGATGGAGCTGTAGATCCGCCTGGCTTCAACGCAGGGGTGGTCGACCTTGCGTACTCCTCCCGAGACGTGTCAGTCAATTTGACCCTGCAATTGATAAGGAGAGAAAGCTAATCAGTAATTTAAGGCGGAACATATCGGTGTTGCCGGACAATCCCGAATGTGTGGCTCTGAGAGCCGATATGGAAGGAGATCGACTAAATAGTCAAATCCAGTATACTCATAAGAATAAATCATTTAAAGCTCATGGGTTTATGGAAGGAAAATAGGTTATTATTTAAGATAAATATCATTATTTAGACAAATATTAGTCAATGGTGATAAGATGTCAACGATAATCAGTTTATACTAAGCCAATGACTGCAAGTAACCGAATCCCTTTTTATATAAAATAAGCAGCTCATCATCATTTAACCATTTAATAAAGACAAATCTAATGAACATATTAGATCTCCTCTATCATTATGACTAGTGGGGCATGAGGCAGAATCATGCAAGACGTAGAAACAACGATAAATTCGACGACCCTAACCTATTACTAATATCAGTGGGGCATGAGGCAGAATCATATAGGCCGTAATACAATAATAAGATCATAGGGCTAACACAACTTTCAACCTAGCTTTACTTCAATGGTCTCGTGACGCGAACTACGTATATGAAAGCACTCGATATTGGCTAAAATAGTCGATTCAGGCATAGCACACAGTTAAGGTCATGCCCTATCAGGAACAGATCTACCAAGTAACGGTCCCCACTCCACGGTGCTAACAGTGGGGGTACGAGGCAGAATCACACAAGCCATGATAACGGGCCATGGAATGGTTCTTGTTAGCCAATAAATCTATTCAAGACCAAACATGCCTTAACTGCACACTATGCACGATCAAGATTGATATAAAACAGCCGATAAAACATAACTCATCGTTTAAAGTGCAGATTAGATTAGTATAGATTAACAAACGATGGGTTAAACAGGATATAAGGCCGATCTAGATCAATCCCAATCAGGCGAAGTGATACTGCTATAATTAGATAAATAATGAAAGCAATAAGCAACTTAATGAATCTATCCGAAGGACGCCACCCCTAGATAGAGCCAATAACTTGACCTTAATCTAGTTCAAGCAGTGGAGGTCGACCGGATCGATGCAGCCGTATTCGAACTAAACAAGAGTCGATAACTAGATTATACTAGAGTCGCAGTGGAGGTCGACCAAATCGATGCAGCCATACGAACAGAAGTATAAGTCATGATGGTACTTACAGACAAGCCGGAGGTCGGCCGGACCGATGTAGCCCTGCTCGCTAAAGAACCCGCCGAGATCTACTCTACTCCTACTCCTAAGGGGTGGCCAGAGCCAAAAAAAAAGTAAGAAACTTGTATTTGATTGATTGTGTTCTTCTTTACAATAGCCAGGGTTCAATATTTATACCCGGAACCTACGCATGATTCCTACTTAAGCACGACTCATCACAATTTTAGCCTAAGAGAAAACATTCTGAATTTAAGATAACTTACCCCCTAATCTTTCCCTTTTTGTAGAGTCCAACATGTTTTTCTGGGCGCCGATCGTAGCCTTTGTCGTTATCTGCTGGTGCTATCTAAAGAAAGTCGATTCCAGTGTTGCATTTGAATCAGCTGATACCGATCTGCATGCAATTGATTCCTTGATGACATGATCTTGGGAGCTTCCGAGTCCCTACAATTCTTCTTCTAAATTTTGGTGTAAACATATGCCCCTCAATTTTGGGATAAAAGTAATTTTATTCCAAAATTATCATGTCTGTACCCCCGAAAGGTCCATAGTCACAGGTCAAGAATCTTGATCTAGGGTCTACTATTTGTCACCGTCTATGTCAGCTCATGAGCCCATGCTTCAAAACTTTGACGAGAGCATCATTGCTTCACGGGCGCTTGGATTCATCTTTTCAGGCTGGCTATAAAATGTCTATCTGACCCTGGCGAGAGCAACTCAACAATTCAGCTATGTTTCTCTTCCACCTGCTCCCTCGAGTGCCTCTGACTCCACCGGACCCTCCATGGTCTATCCTTTTGCTATGAAGATCTTGAGCGGATAGAAGAATTCTTGTGCATAGGGTGATTGTGTCGCTCATCTTAGCACCTTGTCGAGCAAGAGGATCAGCTACTACGGTTAGAAGAATTCTTGTGATATCACCTGAGTCTTCTCTCCATGCTCTCAGAGCAGTTCTAGTGTTTGCAAGGGCTAAAATGAGTGGAAATCTTCCCCTTGTTTGCTTCATCAAATGCCCATCGGGAAAGCCATAGGCTTCTTTCCCTACAGTTTCCCAGTCAACGAGAAATCAGCTGGGCATCTATTAGGCAGGCAGCTTTTCCCCTTCTCTGGCACAATTTTATCAATAGGCCGATATGACTCGGTTTATGATGACCTTCGGTCCTATGGGGATTCAGACTCCCTTCAATCCAAAGAAGCTTTGGTGGGTTGATCGCTGGTCAATGCAAATCTTTCATTTTCCATGATATTTTGTAATTATGGGAACCAATAAGTCCGAATCTATTATCTCTTTGTTATCCGTCCCCTGAATTTCTAGAGTGTCGATCCATTTCCATATCTGATTTCAATTTCGCACCCCTGGCTTCATCTCAAACCTTTCATGTTTTTAGTGCGGCTTCTACTTTCCCCTAGGTTTGAGATCATGGAGAACAGCAAGAAGTCTGCTAAGAAGGCCCTCAATGGATCTGCTTCATCATGCCAGCGCCTTCATCACCAGGAGGGTACAACTCGTGATGCTCTTACTGCTTCAGGGCATAGGGCCAACTCCGTTCGGCCTTTGAGGTTCTCTTCATCAACAACTTGCCACCAACTTCCCTGCTATTTGAGGAGGCAGGTTGACAATGACGACCTGCTCGCCTCCATCGACAGGCATGGTTAGAATCTCACCGACTATCTTTCCCTTGTAGAATTGGCTCTGGCCATGGTCCGATGCCGATCGCCTCCCAGGGCCGATTTGGTAGAGGATAGGTTGGCCAAGGCCAAGGCTAGAATCACAGGTGAGATATTCATCATAACTTTTGCTTCCTCTTAATCTCATCTTCAAGATTTTGATCATCTCACTTTTGAATCATCTAGATTTGTTCGCTCAATTGGAAAGCCTTTGATTGGCCATGGATTATGTGGTGGGATTTGTCAATGCTAGAGGCGCCATCCCGGTGGTTCGCCTGCACAACATCCCTAACCGTGTCAGGGAGGTCGCTTTGCATGGCCTTCATTATGGTGCTGCCATGGCATTGGCTGCTGTGCAAGCCTGTTTGGGCCACGAACTTCGGTTTCTTCCCTAGGTTTTCTAGCCATGGCGCACCCTTCGGATCATGAGCGCCTGGTTGAGGATTTCTCCAGCGCCGCCAACTCCATAGCCTTCATTTCTCAGGCCAATGATATAGTAACCAAAGTTTTTTCCGGCCCATAGTTTGTAATAGGTGATATTTAGCAAACAATTTCTTCGTCTTGAGTGATGTTCCTTTGCTTCGTACTTCATATTATATGCATCACTTTGTCCATGTTTGCTTTGCTCCTATTTGCGATACACATCGTACCGGCTTTTACCTCTTTAGGTTTATTTTTGCACTAGAGGCGATACCTTTCTGGTATCGGCTATTAGAGCCGAACAAATCAGTTGTCAAGTATTAATCTAGACGCTAGGGTAATATTTCTTTAGATATTTCCCATTGATTGTTCTGCCAAATTCTTCCTTTCCTCTTAGTGTTTCCAAAATATAAGTATTGTCAGGCACACAATGTTTGATTCGATAAGGTCCTTCCCAATTAGGTGACCATTTCTCGAACTTACTATCCTTTGACCCGATCGGCAATTTCACTTTCCAGACCAAGTCTCCTTCAGAAAATTGCTTAATCTTGACCTTTTTATTGTAATATTTTGCGACCCTCAGTTTATTGGCTTCGATATTTTCAAGAGCCCACAGTCAGAAGCAACTCAAGTCCTCTATGTCATCTATCATAAGATTCTTGTAGACTTTGGCTGACAAATCATTTTGTAATGTAACACACCTCGATCTAGTCTGAACTTCCCAAGGAAGAACTGCATTATGGCCATACACAAGTTCATAAGGTGATGTTTTAATTGATCCATGATAGGCCATCCCATATGCCCATAGTGCTTCATTAAGCGTTGAATGCCACTTCCTTGGCTGTTCCTCAATCTTTTTCTTGATCAGCTTAATCATAATCTGATTGGATGCCTCTGCCTAGCCATTAGTCTGAGCATAGTAAGGAGAAGAATTTAGTAGCTTGATTCTCATACTAGCAGCAAAATCTCCAAACTCTTCTGATGTGAACATTGTCCCTTGATCAATAGTTATAGTTTAAGGAATCCCAAAATGATACACAATGTGCTCCTTGACAAAATCAACCATGTTCTTTGAGGTTACCATCTTCAAAGGAATTGCCTCAACCCATTTAGTGAAGTAATCTGTTGCTACCAATATGAACTTATGTCCTTTGCTTGAGAACAGAAAAATCTTGCCAATTAAACCAATTCCCCAACCTTGAAACAGCCATGGTTTGATTATTGGATTCATGACCGATGCAGGCAATTTCTGGATATTACTAAAACGTTGATAGTCCTAGCACCCCTTGTAATATTCAAAATAGTCTTCCAATATTGTTGGACAGAAATATCCAGTTCTACAAATAATTCATTTCATCTTGTAAGCTAATTGATGAGCTCCACCTATCCCTTCAAGCACTTCACCCATCAACACCTTAGCTTCCTCTTGATTTAAGCATTTGAGCAATACTCCATTGATTGTTTTGTAATACAACTGATCATCCAGTAAAACATACTTAGTTGATTTATATCTTAGCTTCCTGGCAACTTTCTATGACGGATTGTAAGGTAATTGGCTATTTCGACTCGCTAATCATCATTCGAGGTTTCACTACTCAAGATTTCTCGAAACACTTGATATCCTGAAGTGCTTTGAGCTAAATGATTAGCCTCTTGATTCTGTGCCCTCGGAATATATTGAAAAGAGACATGAGGAAACTCTTTTAGCAATCGTTGACATTCATCATAATATCCCCTCAGAGTATCTTCTTTGCACTCATATAGGCCGATCAACTGATTAATAATTAATTGTGAATCTCCAAATACTTCAATCGCTTTGGCCTTTACTTCATGAAGAAGTTGAAGTCCCTTAAGAATAGCTTCATATTCTGCTTGGTTGTTGGTAATCATTGGTTCAGTAAAAAAAGAAAACTCAAAACTTACCTCTTGAGGCAAAATAATAACAATACCAATGCCACCACCTTGCTTGCATGATGATCCATCAAAGAATAACATCTAAGGTACCAGATCTACATAACCAATGCTGGGTTTATGATGCTGGGTGACAAAATCGGCCATCACTTGCCCTTTGACTGTTTTTGCCGATTCGTACCTCAAGTCAAACTCCGATAACGCGAGAATCCACTTTCCCACTCTCCCATTCAGTATTGGCATTGATAACATGTGTTTAATCACATCAGCCTTGGAAACAACCATACATTTGGTCGATAATAAGTAGTGTCGTAGCTTAGTGCAAGAGAAATATAAGCACAAGCATGACTTTTTGGTGGGAGAATATCTTGTCTCTGCATCTAGGAGCCTTCTACTCAGATAGAAAATAACTCACTCTTTTCCTTCAAACTCTTGCATCAATGCCGATCCAATTGTTTTGTCATCAGCCGATATGTACAACTTAAAAGGCTTACCTTGCTAAGGAGGGACCAACACAGGTGGACATTTCATATATTCTTTTATTTCTTCAAACACCTTTTGTTGTACGTCACCCCATTTGAATTCTTGATCATTTCTCAACTTCAACAAGGGAGAAAATGTTAGAATTCTTTCTAACAAATTCGAAATGAATCTTTTGATAAAATTAATCTTACCAAGTAGAGATTGTAACTCTATCTTAGTAGTCGGGGGAACTGCCTCATCGATTGCTTTTATGCTTTTTTGACCAACTTTGATTCCCCTCTCATGGACCATAAAACCCAAGAATTGTCCAGCTGATACTCCAAAAGTACACTTATTAGGATTCATCTTTAGACCATGTTTTCTTGTGCATTCCAGAATCTCCCACAAATTAGCTAGATGCTCTTTGTACCCTTTGGATTTTATCATCACATCATCGATGTAGATTTCAACAATCCTACCGATCAACGTATGAAAAATATAATTCATCGCCCTTTGATAAGTTGCACCGGCATTCTTCAGACCAAAGGTCACCACAACCCACTCGAAAAAACCGATTGCACCGGGGCACTTGAAAGTGGTCTTTGCTATGTCCTCCTCAGCCTTGAAAATTTGGTTATACCCTGCATTGCCATCCATGAAGCTAATAACCTTGTGCCCGGCTGCTGCATCTACTAACATATTAGCTAGCGACATCGGATAACCATCCATGGGTGTGGCTTTGTTTAGATCCCTTAAATCGATGCAAACTCTTAATTTTCCATTCTTCTTATACATAGGGACAACATTCGATATCCACTCTACATATCGGCACAGTCAGATAAATTTTGCTTCCAGTAACCTTTCTATCTCCCTTTTGATGTCATCAAGCACATTCAGGTTGAATCTCCTTGGAGCCTGTTTAAACGGCCGATATCTAGGTTTGATTGGCAACCGATGTTCGACAATTGGCCGGTCTAGACCAGGCATCTCATAGTACTCCCAAGCAAAATAGTCTTTAAATTCCTTTAACAAATCAACTAACTCTCGTTTATACTCAGGATCCAACTTGGCACTTATATACGTCGTCCTAGGTCTATCTCTAGAACCAATATCTATTTCTTCTAATTTATCGGCCGACATGAAACCATGTCCTAGTTTGCCATCTGTACCATCTATTGGATTATCCATTAAGACAAATTTTTAAAGCCAACTGCTTGGATCGGTTGTTGGCTTTCATCATTGATTGTAATGAAGCCTCCTTCCCATAACTTGCCAGAAAAGCATTCGAAGTCTCCTAGTTCCTAGAAGACTAGATCGACTATTGTGATGCTCACAGACTCATCAGCGCGAACTAGTTTGACATCATCTCCATGCCATTGAATCAAACACTGATGCATGGTGATGGTACACAATAGTTTGTATGAATCCAATCATGACCAAGGAGCAAACTGTACGACCCTTTTCCATCGATGACGAAGAACGTGGTGAGCAGAGTCTTACTCCCGATTGTTAGTTTGACGTTCATTGCCCCCCGGGTCTTGGACGCATTACCCCCAAAGTCCTTAAGCAACATGTCAGTCTCAATTAGATCTCCTAGTCCCTTGCCAAGTTTGCGAAAAGTGGTGTAAGGCATGAGATTGATAGAAGCACTTTTGTCTACCAACATCTTATTCATCAGCTTCCCATCAACCAAACCTTTTACATATAAAGCCTTTAAGTGCCGATGCTTGACTGGTTTATCAAATATTGCTTGCTGTATAACCGCTAACTTGGCAACTATCTCCTCATACTCTGATTCATCAAAATTTGAATAAACTTCTTGATCTGCTGGTTCTCTAAACTCTGATGGTAATAGAAAAGCCATTTGAATATTAGCTGATGGTTGCTTTCTATCGGCTATTTGCTTAACACGCCATACTTGAGGCTTATCGGATGCCTAAGCTTGTTCCAACTCTCTATTCCTTAGGCGTTGCACCCTTCCCTTCTAGCTTCTTGTCAAACCTCCTAAACACCATTAGCCTTCCTGCCAAATGTATTCTCTCTCGTTGCCTTCTTCCTTATAATCAACCCAGTCTTGATCAACAACTCTTTTTCCAAGCCGATTATGAACGCTTCCATTTTTTAAGCGTCGATCCATGTTGTCATGATCATATGCATCTTGAGCAAGAACAGACCAGTGGTTGGCTTGAGATTGCCTAAACTCCCAATACTGATCACTGCACTCTAGACAGCTATTCTTGGTAGGAAATTTCAAACCTTCTATCCAGCAATGTTAGAAGAAAGGACAATTCTAATGCAATTCAGCTTGCTTTCTTTCATACCTCCCTTTTTCCTGTTGATGCTGGTATTCTTGCTTTTCTAATCAATGCTGATAATCCTTTTTCTTCTGCCACTGCCATTTATTCAACAGAATTCGAGATGTAACTCACGGCTTTGTCGCCCCTTCTTTTGACGTTTCTCCCCGCTCATATCGGCTCTTTTGCTTATCGCGACGTCTTCTAATTTCTCTGTATTCGTCAGCCGATATTTGCCTCTCGAGATCGACTGTTCCAGTTTCTCTTGATTTGGTTGATGTCAGGATCTTAGTCTTCCCTTTGAGTAGCCTAGCATCAACCATGCTTTAATCTCCTAGGAAAGGATTATCATCAACTTTCATTTTCTGAGGTGTATCAAATTTGAGTCTTTCTTGCTGAATAGCCCTCTGTATATGCTGCTAAAAAATTCTACA
This sequence comes from Miscanthus floridulus, assembly GCF_019320115.1. Lineage (NCBI taxonomy): Eukaryota > Viridiplantae > Streptophyta > Magnoliopsida > Poales > Poaceae > Miscanthus > Miscanthus floridulus. The sequence goes on from NC_089595.1 coordinate 36,848,650, forward strand.
TCCATTAGTGAAATGATAAGTAGCATT